>NC_056747.1:1367064889-1367163443 GCF_019279795.1 Protopterus annectens
GGATCTAAGATGTTAGCTGAGGGCTCCATCCCAGCCAAATAAGGTGCCTTGCAAGGACCCCCATTTAAAGTCTTTCCAAAAAACCAGTGTTGGAAGTTGCGGCTGAGTGTTTTGATGGTTTCTCTTGGCCATAAGCTTATCAAGAAACTATGAACCTTTGTGAAGTGGATAGAATGGGTAATCTTAAGGTGCGATAGTCCTGTACTTTAACATAACTTTAGATTTTCATAATAGCCATTTCTGCAGTACTGAGTCTTGGGAATTGCTGCTTGCAGGAATCCACGGGCAGCCCAAATAACTTGAATTTCACCATCCCCCAGCCAATGGGTACACACTGCAATTTCAGGATGTCAGTGATATTAGTAATCAGCTAACACCGTATTTGTTTTTTTTTTTTCTTGCCATGCAGAAAACTTTCAGTGAATCATCCATTTGTTCATCTGGTCTGACACCAGAGACTCGTCAAAGAAAAGTATCTTGCTTGGGAACCTTTTCTCATCCTTTTTATTGGGAGATGCTGCTGATTGAATTGCCTTTAAGTGTGGAAAACAAGTTCTATGCAGGGGCTTTCTTTCCTATTGCTTGTTCTGATTAGGCCTGAGCATGACATCAGTAATCCAGGTTTGTGACTGTTTTACTGATATGACTGTTAGATGTAGGGCCCAACTCCCTTAGTATATTCCGTAGGGAAGGTGGTGGTAGGCTTTACTCGTCCACCAATCCCCAGGCCAGCATCCCAAAAATATCCAAAAAGTACACTCGAGGCAGTCACTGGAAACAAACTCCAACTTTTAATGGTGCTTCTGGTACCTCGGCAAACCGCCTTCAAGGACTAACGTAAGCTACCAGCCACTCCCATTTTATCAGACTGCTCCAATTAAACGGTCATCTAATCGCGCAGTAATCTACTACAAGAACCTGCTTAAACATACCCTTAAAAGGGGGTAAAATGGCAACCAGTCTCCTCCATTAAGTGGAAGGACATGGATAATGAAGATCCAACATTATGGCAAGTACATGTCTTAACATTTCTTAAGTACCTGTCTGAGCTATTTCCTTTGTGTTTAGCCTCTACACCGTTAACACTACATGGGATATCTTTTCCTCACTGCCTCTGGATATTGTAGTGGCACCTAGACTCCTCCCGGTCAGCTTAATTCCTTGATGATATTTTGCATCTAAGGCCTCCCTGGAGAAAAGTGGCCTCAGCTTGGAATTTGGATTTTGTCTTTGTGAAGCTGACCTTGCAGCCATTGTATGTATTGTATTAGCACTATTAAAATTTCTGACCTGGAAAGCTGCCTTTCCTGACTGTTGTCACTCCTGCTTGATAGTCTTAGACATTCAGGCCTTCTGGTACAAAGTGACATATTTGTAGTTCCATAAAGACAGGGTGACCCTGTGTATTAACCTCTTGCTTTATGCCAAAAGGTATTACAGAATTAGCACTTAACCAGACAGTTTAACTTCAGTTTTCTTCTTTATTCCCTAGAGTAGAGGAGAAAGTATCATGGACTCCCTTGGTGAGCATGGACAGTTCAGGTGCTACCAGGATGGGCCCAAAGTTTAGAAAATTAGACTGATGTTCGTGTTACCCTGCTGCAGTCATCACACTTGTGTTATCCTGCTGTCAGGCGGTCCCTTAGCCGGCCCGAATTCCAAAGTCTTGGTCCAGCGTCAGTTGCTGTCGCTTCTTCCCTGACGTCAGTGCACCAGGGGTATACAAGAGGCATCTGACGCCATTTTCTTCAGTCTTTCTTGCCGCACAGTGCCCGAAGTAGAAGCAGTTCGCAAGTGCCGGTCGGCTGACACCTGGGATTTTCGATTTGAATTTCAGTCCGAAGTCTTCAATAAAGCTAAGTACCCCATTGGGGAACATTTTCTTGCCTCAGTCCAATGTCAGAAGAAGTTAACAGTTGCATTTCTTGTGGGAAGCAAATACCTCATAAGGACTTCCATTCCTATTGTATTCTTTGCCTAGGCCCAGACCACGATGTCACAGGTTGTTGGTTTTGCACTAGGTTTAATAAACGCACTATCAAGCGCCGTTTTGACTTCGCACGGCATTACTTTGGTAGGAAATTTAATTGTCATGCCGACGACCGCAATTCATAAAAAACGCAAGGATAAGGACAGGCAGCCTAGGAATAAGCCAGACCCCGAGGCCTCAGCTGGGCCTGTCGCCGGTTCTTCAGTTTTCAGTGAGGCGCCTACGCAGCCCCTGCCGACCGCAGGGCTGGAACCCCAGACAGCTGCCGACTCCCAAGCGGAGTCTACTAGGCCGACACAGCCATCTACCGACACCGGAGCAGAATTTGACATCAGTGCAGAGGAAACACCTTCGGTTGCAGAAGGTGTCTTCAGACCGACTATACTCACCATTAAATCTTATGCTAAGCTTAAAACTCCTTTAAAACCTAAGAAAATTATTCATCAGTCTACAGGGCAAGGCCCCATGCCTAAGAAACAGATGCTTATGATGGTTGAAGATTTAATTACCCTTATCAGGGGTTCCCATCCCCCTCCTGACAAAAGACCAAGACAAGAGGAGGATTATGCATCCTCTGACTAGGTTTCTCTCTCCTCAGATTCTTCTAAGGAACAGGATAACACTTTTCCACCTTATGAGGATTCTGATGCCGAAGACTCTATTCACTCAGCATCTCCCCCTGAAGATTACTCCTTTGGGAAAACATTACATACCTTGAGGGAACATTTCCACTGGGAAGGCCAGGATTACTCAGATTCTAAGAAAAGGCTCCGAGAGTTCCTTTCATTACCCCAGCACAGACCTCTTGCTATCCCTCCTGTTTTAGATATTGTGGATGATGTCTCCTTGGAGTCTAGTTTAAATCCAGACTCTACCTCCTGCTCCAGCCAAACCAGACGGATACTACAGAGTACCTGACTCTCACAAATTCCTTTATAAAAGCCCTGTAGCTGACCCAGAGACCATATCCCAGGGTCCTAAGGGAGCAAAAGCTTCTATGGCTAAAAATCCTGTGCCCTCTGAAAGAGATTCCAGAGCCCTAGATAGATGGGAAAAGAAAATATACACCTCTGCAACTCTGGCTATGAGAGCATTACATTGCCAGTTTCACATGTTGAAATATCAACAATTCGTGATGTCTCAGTTAAAACGAAAAATGGGCACACATTCAGAATAGCCTGAATTTAAGGAAATGCAGGATCTGTTGCATGCAGCTGAACAGGTGGGCAAGCATACTTCACAATGCGGATTTGATTCACTGGAAGCTTCCTGTAGAGCAGCTGTTACTGGTTCTGTCATTCGGAGACATGCTTGGTTAAAAGAGCAAACCCTCCCTGACCCCATGTTAAAGCAAAATTATTAGATGCGCCTTTACAACAGGATGTATTATTTGGTGTCAAAGCAAAAGAGGTTTTAAAGAAAATGGTGGATAAGGCTAAATCAATACAAACGGTCAAGGATTTCTTGCAGGTACAACCCCCTGGCTCGAGCAGAAATTGGCCAACAAAAAATTGGTCCTTTCCAGCTTCAGACAGATCACAGGGGGCAAATACAGATGCACAAGGGGCAGAGGTCAGTCACAGGGCTTTACAAACCTCGCCATTGGGGTTCGGCTACCCAGAAAGGAGGAGAAGACAGGCCCCAAGCTAGCAGAAGGCAGACACAATGACTCCATCCTCAAACTACCAAGCAAATCTCTCCTGGCAACACCCTTGGGAGGAAAACTAGCATTTTTTGCAGACAACTGGCACATCATCACAAAAGACAAATGGGTTCTAAACATTGTCTCTCAAGGATACAGATTCCACTTTCATACCTTACCAAGGATCAAAGGAATGCCAAACCCGCCACCAAATCAATGGGCAGAGGCACAAAAACAAATTACAGCTCTCATGAACATGAGAGCCATTCAACAATTACCTACACAGGAGCAAGGACAAGGATTTTACTCAAGACTCTTCCTAGTTCCAAGAAAGGACAAAGCATGGAGACCCATTCTGGATCATTCATTTCTGAACACCTATCTGCAAGTACCAAAATTCAAGATGCTAACACTACAGCAGCAGCTTTCCATGCTGGGCAAGAATGCTTGGCTAGTCACTTTGGACCTCAAGGAGGCATACCTGCATGTCCCTATCAGACAAAATTGCAGAAGATACCTCCGCTTCATTGCAGGTTCAGCACATTATCAATTCTCTGCACTGCCCTTCGGCTTATCTACTGCACCCTGCGTCTTCACAAAATGCCTGGCACCAGTAATTGCATACTGCAGACAAAGAGGAATTCAGATATACCCATACCTGGATGACTGTCTTATTCAAGCAGAAAGCAAGGACATTCTTTTACATCATCTGGCATTTGTCAAACAACTTCTAAGTTGCCTAGGGTACACAGTAAACGAAAAGAAATCAAAACTAGTGCCTTCACAAGACATAATATTCTTGGGTGCCAGCTTGAATACAACGGCCCAGATGGCTTATCTCATGCCAGACGAACAACGGCAGCTGTTTCAATAATTCAAAATAATGGCAACAAAGACCCAACTCCCTGCAAGAAAAATTCTGCAGGCCTTGGGATTCATGGCATCTTGCATACTACTACCATTTGCAAAACTGCATATGAGGAAATTACAATGGTACCTGAAAAGTGTATGGACTCTGCACAGCCACGGCTTGGAAACAATGATTCCACTCATTCCCTGCCTTCAACAGGAGTTTCTGTGGTGGGCACAGGCATGTCACCTCAACAAGGGTCAGCCTTTCACCTTACCCACAGCCAGGCAAACTATGACAACAGATGCTTCGGGCTATGCCTGGGGAGCACACATGGCAGTACAGTGCATTCAGGGCAAATGGACTACAGATCAGAGACACCTGCATATCAATCAAAAAGAAATGCTAGCAGTGCAGAATGCCCTAACAGCTTTCAAGGACCTTCTACGCCCAGGACAACTACTACTAAGGACAGACACCACAGTTATGTGGTACATAAGCAAGGGGGCACACATTCCTACCCTCTATGCAGGCAAGCAATGACCTTGTGGAACACTACACTGTCTTACCAGGTTCAATTACAAGCACAATTCCTGCCAGGAAAGAAAAACATTGGCAGATGACCTAAGCAGAAGCATCATGGATCCACACAAATGGAAACTAGATCCACAAGTATTTGCAATGATAGCTCAAAAATGGGGATGCCCAGACATAGATCTGTTTGCAAGCCCCCACAACCACCAACTTCAAAAATTTTGCACAAAGACCTTCCATCCAGTAGCTTGGAAAGTGGACGCCCTCTCATTCAGTTAGAAAACATTAACAGTGTATGCCTTCCCTCCACTGCCTCTTCTAGCAAAGGTACTGCTGAAAGTCAGATTAGAGAGGCCACAAATGATTCTCGTTTCACCAGACTGGCCACACCAACATTGGTATCCAATTTTAAGGAACATGGCCCAGGACCCACCATGGATTTTGCCACAAATTCCTCACCTGCTCACCCAGCGAGACAATCTGTTTCTACACAGCAGCTCAAGACTTTAAACCTGGCTGCATGGCAAATTACCTAACAATCAGCCAACACCTTTATCCAAAGCTGTTATGGATGTCATTCTGGAGGCCAGGAGGCCCAGCACCAGGAAAACCTATTCAGACAAATGGAAAAGATTTTGCGCCTAAACCAGGCTAAAGGCCTAAATCCCCTGGAGCCGAACATTCCTCAGATTCTACAATATTTAACTGAGATGTTGCACAAAGGACTTTCCTTTTCATCTATTAAGATCCACGCCTCAGCAATTTCAGCTCATTATAGCACGGATCCTCCTTTATTTTCACATCCACTCCTAAGACAGTACCTCAGAGGGGCTAAGAACTTAAGACCGCCAAGGAGAGCTGCAACACCTACTTGGGATCTCAACTTGGAAAAGCTTACACTGCCGCCCTTTGAACCAGCTTTTTCAACTGACTTAAAATTTCTTTCATGGAAAACTGCCCTACTACTAGCAATATCCTCGGCTAGAAGAGTCTGAGCTACAGGCACTAATGGCAGTGGAACCTTTCATCATTTATCATCAAGACAGAGTTTCTCTGCGAACTAATTCTTCCTTCATACCAAAGGTGGTATCCAGTGTGGCCCTAAACCAAACCATTCACTTGCCCACCTTCTTCCCAAATCCCCAGAACAAAGGAGAAAAACTTCTGCACTCCATTCACAGGCAATTACGTTACTACTTGGATAAAACTAAGGATTTCAGAAAAAACTGACAAGCTCTTTGTAGCCTATGCTACAGGATCACAAGGAAAAGCTATCTCAAAACAGACCATTTCTAAATGGATAGGACATTGCATACGTTGCTACACACATCATGGGAAACCAGTACCTGCTAACATTAGGTCCCACTCCACCAGGGCTACAGCTACATCAGCAGCCTTTCTCAGGAGAGTGCCAACCAAGGATATTCTGGAAGCTGCTACTTGTAGTTCAGTGCACTCCTTCACCAAACATTAGCACTTACCTCTTTACTGTAAGACTAGAGCTGGTTTTGCCACTGCAGTTTTGCAGGGCCTACTAGCTTCTTCTATCCCTGTTTGACTCTACCTCCCCTCCTTAGCTTTGGGATTCAACCCAAGTGTGATAACTGCAGCAGGGTAACACGATGAACATAGTACAGTTTTGTGCATACCATAAATGTAGATGTTCGAGTGTTCACCCTGCTGCAAGTCCAGGTTACCCTCCCTCCATCCCCTCTGAACTAGCTGAACTTATCTCTGCCACTTTATCCTATACTACCTCTGTGGTGTATTTGCTTGTGCCTGAGGGTTTTGTTTTATTTTTATATAGCCGTATGTGTGTGTGTGTGTATATATATATATATATATATATATATATATCTATATATATCTATCTATATATATATATATATATATATATATATATATATATATATATATAGATATCTATCTATATCTATATATATATGTATATATTATATATATATAATATATATATAGATATATATCTATATAGATATATATATATAGATATATATATATATATATAGATATATATATAGAGATATATATATATATATATATATATATATATAGATATATATATATATATATCCAGATATATATATATATATATATATATATATATATATATAGATATAGATATATATATATATATATATCTATATGTATAGATATATTTGATATCTGGAGCAAGAAAAACTGAAGAAAATGGCGTCTGATGCCTCTTGTATACCCCTGGCGCATTGACGTTGGGGAAGAAGCGACAGCAACCAACACTGAACCAAGACTTTGGAATTTGGGCCGACTGCGGGACTGCCTGACTGCAGGATAACCCAAGTGTGATGACTGCAGCAGGGTGAACACTCGAACTTCTACATTTATGATAGGTACAAAACTGTACTTTTCCTTTGCAGGCAACAAAGATTAGTAGTGACAAACTTTCAGAATGGCTAACACATTGTACCAACGTTTGATAAAAGATCAGTGAACGACAGGTACTGAAGAAAAGTCAGGGCCCATTCCACAAAGGTGTACTGCCTTTCCTGGAAGGAATTAGTGTGCAGGACATTTTAAAAGCACCATTCTCCACTCCTCTTTTTAGCAGCATGCCAACTACTGTACGTGGAAAGAGGCAGCTTTGGGAATCTTCTCTATTAGAATGACAGTAACAGTGGTCTATATGAAAAATGTAGTGGTGTGGGTAATTACCATAACTGTAGATGTTAGAGTGCAGTCACTATTGCAGTCCTATCCCCCCCCCTTCTCCTTATTGCAGTGGGTCCATGAGAGTGTGGAATGAGTAACATTTTACCGCTTACCACTGCAGACTTTTGACATAGCTCATCTCTCCTCTCCTTCAAGTTCCGTAAGGCAGGGTCGAGTTCTTGGTGTCAAGATTACAACCTTGGGCAATCCTTGCTAGTAGCTCCTGATGTGGGCATGACTGCCCTGCTTGGAGGGGGGCAGGAAAGCACCAAAGATGGTATGGATGGATGGCACCTATATGCTAGAACATATGGATATGTCTGGATGAAGTAACATCTAGGCCTTTGGGGAAAGGGTGCTCAACTCAATATCAGGCTGGATGATGGCCTTGGCTAGCATCAGAGAGCCCAGTTTATTTTGTATTGACATTTAGTTACCAGGAAAGTCCAGGTGCGGCAGAAACCCATTTTCAGCAGAGGCCTGGGGAGAAAAGCTCCAACAGTAATCAAAAAGTAGACCGTATACATATTGCGTAAAGAAATAACAGTAAGCATATAACATTAGAATTTATAAACAGTACTGGATAGATGCGTGTGGTACAATAGGATACATAAATGTTCAATTTTTAATTAAATATTGGTCAGAAAAAGTTAATGTCCCGTAAGATGCATTTTACACAGAGCCTAATTAGTGAGTTGGAGTACAGTCAGTAGAGAAGCATATAACATTTAAAGATTCTGGAGAGGAAAGTTAAGTGTTAAGGAAAAAGTGCAAGTGAAAGGGCTAAAAGGTGAAAGTAAAAGTGATGCATAAATGTGCAGGTAAGTTGCTAGCGTGTGTTGTGTTAAATTGGGGAAAAGGATTAGTGAGAGGTGGATGTGAAAAGAGAGGAATGCGTTTGAGGCTGAAAGGATTGATACATTAGCAGGAGGTTGGGAGTGTAGGAAGACAGATGAGGGGAGATAGATAAGGAAAAGATAGATGTGAAGATGTTCTGTCTCGCAGCCCATTCTTACAGATGGGTTCGGAGCTGATCCTCTGCTCCGAGTCTGCCTACT
Source organism: Protopterus annectens (assembly GCF_019279795.1). NCBI lineage: Eukaryota > Metazoa > Chordata > Ceratodontiformes > Protopteridae > Protopterus > Protopterus annectens. The sequence continues at coordinate 1,367,073,670 of NC_056747.1, forward strand.
CCAAAGCTCGAGGTCTTCAGACAGCTTGGGGCAAAGTCCCTATCCCATGATGCACCTTGAGTTACCTCAGATCTAGTTTGCCGCTGCAACAGATCAAGGTTTCCTAGCACAGCTCGGGCCAGTATTATATATTTTTTCTCAAGAATTACTAATTTCTCTCTTTATCCTTAGCTGTTGATAGTTATAATTTTAAAACTTTAAAATATTAATAGCTTGTTAGATTGTTAGCCTTTTCTGACATTTTCTTATACTCCCTTTGGCCTTTGTTTTGTATAGGCCTTTAGTATTCCCTTTCCCTTCTTTGGTGTGCCTTTACAAAAGTATTAGCATAGTTTATATAGCTTTGTATAATTTCATAAGCATTTTTAGATGTTAGATATTGTGTGTGTGTGTTTATATAGTTAGCTCACATTTGATATACAGCTCATTTGTTTTTTAAGGGCTACTTACTGTAGTTTAAAATTGCTAAAATTTCTGTGTGTGCGCATTCTTCTTTGATGTTAGTCTGTTTGTGTACAGGTGGATAGTTTCATGGCTGACAAAGAAAAAGATAAACATCCCAAGTCTGGGTTTAAAAAATGTCCCAAGTGTGGACAAAAGATATCAGTGACTGATAGTCATGTAAATTGTGCCTGTTCTCTCGAAGCCTTGCACTTGCAAGAGAGTTGCTCCATTTGCCATTCCTTTTCTAGCAGAGTACTACATGAAAGGAAAAGAAAACTGATAGAGGACTTCTAAAATCTTTTCAGGAAGCTTTGAATGACCAGGGTAAAACTAGTCTCCTAAGTCTTCCAAGTTCTCTAAGGCTTCTTCATCTTTCTTGTCAAAATCCAAGAAATCGTCAACGTCGGCTCCACATTTCGGAGCAGTGTCTCCTCTCTTTTTCAGAGCCAGTCCTGGAACCGGTCTCCAAAGTACTCGGTACCACCTTCCATACATTCATGTCTGTCGATTAGCCTATTCGATTTGGATGTGGATTGTGTGGTGCAGAAGCTGCTACAGGCACCGGCGTTTGCTAAATTTTTATGGGCTCCGACCCAAGGGGTTTCTGAACCAAAAACTGTTATTCCATCTACTTTTCCTTCTCCGAGCCTTGTCGGTCCGTCGGAGCTAGAGGAGTTGGACCTCATGATTGTGGAGTCTTCTGAGCAGATGCCTGCTCCAGTGCCATCAGTTCCATTTACTCAGACTTCCTCAGCACCCATCAAGGAGTCTAGGAGCCGACACTCGCCGGTCGGGTCCGGGGAGGATATTCAAACTGATCTGTCTGTTCCGACTTTGCCTCTCGTGGCCTTGGCTCTGATGAGTTTGGCTTGTACCTCTGGATCAGAACCCACTGTTCCAGTGCAGAGGGGATAATTTGTTTCTTCGGATCCAGCTGTTCCTTCTCATTGGGGCAGCGGTGCCTTTGAGGCCATGAGGAGAGTTATGTCCCCCAGGACATCCACAACTTCAGGACCAGCTACTTCCTCCCCAAAAGCGCCTGTGTCCACTTCTGCCTCACAGATCCCTTTGAAGCCTAGAGACCCTGAGCCTCAGAAAGCCCCATTGGGTGGCCCCTGCTATTCCAAGACCTCAGCAGAAGTTCCCACTGATGAGGTTTTTCGAGTAAGAGAATTTGCAAGAGGAAGCACCTAGACTCCCCGCAGCAGTCTCTCATGTCTGACATTGACTTAGATGAATCTGAATGGTCCCCCTCTGAAGTTATCTCATTTGCAGATGTATTAGAAATCCTTAAGCAGAGGGCTGGCTGGAAGCCCACCAACCTTACTGAAGAGACTGTCCTCCTGAAGGCTTTCGGGTCTCAACCCTCCACCTCTTGGGTGTCTCCGCCCTTCGATAAGCTCATGGATTTGGTCTCATGAAGGGCATGGGAGTCTCCAGACACCATGGAGCCTGTTCCTAGGAGGCCCAATAAATTTATTTCTGCCCCTCAGGATAAGTCTCTTCTCACTACGGGAGTCCCTGTTGATGCCATGGTGGTGGCGGCAGCCACCAAAAAGATGTTGGAAACTTCATCTATCCATCCTTCTAACAGAGACTCTAGGATCATGGATAGATACGGGAAGTACATGTATAGTTCAGCAGTTTTTGCAATGCATTCACTGAACTATCTTACACATTTCACAAGACTGCAAAGAGATGACCTAAAAGAGCTTGGAGGTACTCTTCAGGGTACGGTAGCTGAAGGAGCTTCAGACAAAGTTGCCTCCCAGCTTGCTACCCTTAATTCCATACTGAACTTGTCCATGTGTCTCATCTCATATGCATCTGCTGGAACAAGTAGGGCAGCGGGTACAGGAATTGCTTTCAGGAGACACTCCTGGATGCGCTTATGTTCCTTTGTGGAGCCCTTTAAGTCATTCTTTGTCAACACCCCTTTTGATGGCTCGTCCCTTTTCGGGCCCAAAGTTAAAGAAACTTGACCAGGTGTGAGCAGGAAGGAAAGACTTTGCCATTGGAGTCCGTTTTTCCACCCCTACTAGACCCTACCCCAAAGGTCAAAAGGGAGGAAAGATGTGGTTCTGAAAAGCCCAAGAAGCCTTTCTGGACACACGTGGTGAACCCCCCCTCCAGGGGCAGAGGAGGGGGCAATAATGGAAGGTGCCGCCCTCGCGGCAGAGGGGGTCCATAAAACCATGCCGACAAGCAAGTTTTTGGGAATCCGTTCAGCGCTGCTGAAAGGAGGCCCCGCCTGTCCTACTGTGGAGGTAGTCGGGGGTTGCTTATCTTTGTATCCAGATGCCTGACTCAAAATAATAAAGAACTTTGTATAAAGTATAGTTTCCAGAGGATATTCTATTCCCTTCGCCATCCCCCCTCCATTGACAACAAAAATCCCGGACATTCCACCCAGTTACAGGGAGCAAGCAACAGTAGAGGTCCAAACATTGCTAAGAAAAAGTCATCCAACCAGTCCCAGCAGACCAGACAGGATCCAGAACTTGTGACTCGAGATTCTTTTTAGTTCCAAAAAAGATAGGGGACTGGAGACCTATTTTGGACCTCAGCAGACTAAACTCATCTGCCAAGAAGAAGTTGCAGATGGTCATGCTTCAGACGATACTTCCCTTCTTAGGGAAAGACAGTTGGATGCGCTCAATAGATCTCCAGGATGCATACTATCATACAAAAATGACTACACAAGAAATGCTGTGATTACTGAGACTGCAGGCACGAACTGGATAAAATCTTCGCTTTATTCAACACGCAAATAAAAAGCACATGAACGCCTTCAATACAACTATGCATTTTCGTCCACACAAATCAGACTTCATCAGATTAATTGATTAATTATCTTAATTATATTTATGCAACTGTTTAAAATAGTAAACCAATGAAATCTCTTAATTTCATTTTGAATACACAAATCATTTTCTAAATGGGCTCATGAATATTAATCACTACAAATACATTCTATTCTTGTTGATTCAACAAAATTAATTACTAATTTTAAAATTATTAAAATCATACTAATTAAATTTTATTGCATAAATAATTTAAAAACATCAATCCTAACCATTAATAAAATATGTAATATAAGATCCAATCTTTTAAAAAGTAAAGTGCTTGCAAGTGCAATGTTCAAGTGATTCCTTTCTTTACTGATACAAAATGTGGGGAAACAGCTCCCTCTTGTCTTAAAAAAATATTGCACTAATATTTTTTCTCTCTACATTTTTGTAGCCCTTATCTTTAATAGTGGCAGTATAGAAAGATAGTCATTTAGCCCTGGAAATTTACCCGCTTCTAGGGTTACTTGCCACCATAATTCTTTACATTCAATTCTTTCCTCCCATGGGCCACCTCTAATATCATTCTTAATCTGCTCCAAAACTAAAAAGAAGAATTTATAACCTGCACATACCTTAGAATGTTTAAATAATGCATTTGTTTCTTTACCTTTAGATACATCATAGATGTGTTCATATATTCTTCTTTTTAGTGTTCTCTTCGTTTTCCCCACACAAAAAGCTTCACATTGTCCACATAAGGCAAGGTACACTAACCCCTTCGTGTCACAGTTATAATATCCTTTGCTTCTTATCCACCTCTTCCTACTTTCCAAAAATATATCCCCCTTATTAATAATAAATTCACACTGATTACATTTTCCACATTGGAAGGTACCTAATTTCCTTACACCATTCCTACAAGAGTTGGAATTATTAATATTCTTATTTTCTAATATATTCCTTATACTTCTTGAATTCGTGTATACTACCTTAGGTATTGTTTTGGGTACATTTTCCAAGTGAGTGAGGTAAATTTTTCCCACTCTTTTTGAAAAATCCCTCTTATATTATTATTGGTTACATTAAATTCCAAAACTAAAGCTTGTTGAAATTCCCCTGTATTTTCCATCTCCTTATACTCATTATGGTTGTATATTGTATCAAGAGTATTGACAACCCCTTTAATAGGTTTAAATTTATTATCTCTTCCCTTTTCAACCTCAGTTCTAATAACTTTAACAAATTCCCTAGGTTATCCCCTGTCTAAACATATTTTCAAGAAAATTACGTACTTTAATAAAGTCACTATCTAAACTAGTCATTCTGCTACCTCGAACATATTGTCCCTTCACTATATTCTTTTTACAATGTGCTGGATGTGCACTATTACAGTGAAGGAAAGAATTACTAAAAGTTTGTTTTCTATGTATTCTAGTTTCCAGTTTATTGTTATCAGACATAAATTTCCAAATCCAAATATTGTAAAGTCTTATAAGAGGTATTATAGGTACATCTTAAAAAGTTAGTACTATTATTTATATATTCTATAAATTATTCAAATTCTTTCTTACTTCCTGTCCAAAATATGACTATATAGTCTAAAAATCTGCGATATAGTTTCCAACAGGAGCTAAACTTTGAATGTAAAATAAATCTTTCTTCCCACTTTGACAATATTATATTTGCAAATGTAGGAGCACACGCAGCTCCCATGGCCACCCCCTGAATTTGTTGAAAAAATTCACCATTAAACACTAAAAAATTGTTCTGTAGAACCAAATCCATGAGGCCTGTGCTCGCTACCTTTTCCCTGTGAGATAAATTTTTATCTTGAAAAACTACCTCTTCAATCATTTTCATACCCCCCACATATGGTATACAGGAAAAACGATCAATAATATCGATAGTAACAAATAAGTTGTCAGAATATAGTTCTGGTGAGATTTCTCTTAATAAATCCCAGGAGTCCTTTAAAATTATTTTATTATTAACCCAGATATGTTTAACCTTAGTATCCACAAATTTAGCTAAGGGCAATGTTTTGGAGCCATCCGCAGATACTATAGGCCTAAGTGGGGGGTCTTCAGAATTTTTATGAATTTTTGGAATTCCAAAAATAATAGGAATTTTAGGTTTTTCTACATTCAAATAGGCATACATTTTTTTATCTATGACACCTTCATATAACATATCTTGCAATGCTATTTCAATTTTATTGTATGCCAAATACACTTCATTTTTGGAAACACAATTATATTTATTTTCATCCCTTAATATTTGATCCATTTTTCCTTCATAATGTATTGTGTCCATAATCACAATCCCCCCCCACCTTTATCTGGTTTCATAACACGTATTCTGGGATTGGTAGTCATTTCATCCAGAACTATTTTCTCATCTTCACTAAGGTTAGATTTATATTTAACTTTCTTATCAATATGTCTCGCTTCTTTTTCTAACATAAGTTCAAAATTTTTTAATTGGGGGTGTATCGGAGGATTATATGTGGATCTACGTACTAATTCTTTATGATAATAATTTGTGTTTGTATTTTTAGAAAATATCATTTCTAAATTGATTTTTCTTAAAAACATTTTTATGTCCAAGATGGTCCTAGTTAAGTCACCCTTAACATATGGAATATATTTGAGTCCCTTACTCAGGAGGCTAAAATGTTCCTTTGTCAATGAAATGTTACTAAAATTATATATCTAAAAACCATCATAGGTGTTTCCGAATCCCTCTACCAATATTTCTAGTTGAGGGGTGGATTGTCTAGGGACAGGGGTATATATATCTAATATCTCCCCCTCCCTCTTCCCCCCCCCCTCACTTGACAATTTCCTCTCCCATTGACTTCCTTATAGATAGTATTCTCTTCCCTAACTAATGGTGGGAATTCTAGATCATACTCAGTATCATTCCATGTATCACATCTTTTTTTACCATAATTATTTTTATTCACCTTTTTATTCAGTCCATAATCAACCCTATTACTAAAAGGTGGTTTAGGATAACTCATGTTGTTTTCATATTCTTGTATATATCTCTAATTTATTTACCTTCCTATCAATCAAACCATTGCATTTTATATCTATATTTCTTATTTTATAATATTTTTCTTTTTCTTCCTTTATACTAAAGATTAAATCTTCCATAATATATTTATCCAATTCATCAATTTCTATCTATAACAATTCCTGATTTGTATTCTCCTTAATAATCAACTTCAGTACATCTAATCCACAATTATTAAAAACTTCCAATAATTGTTTATGGAAGTCCGAGCCCACTTGCACATTGTTAGGATATTTGTATACTCTGAGTCCCTTTGGGACAATATTCTTATTAATACACTCCAAAAGATATGCATTTTCTATACATAAAGTTCTATATTTCAACATCAATTTAGACATTTTATCTATTTTTATAGAAAAAGAATCAGTATTTGGAGGTCCCTGAGGGGCTCCATTGTCCATATTAAAACAGTAATTTACTTTAAGCCATTCAGTAGTCTCTTTATTTTGTTTGTCAAGCAAAGTACCTGATTTAACCAAGTTAAAGTTCAGTCGTTGAGAAAGAGAAACGGCGTGGGCACCATCCATTGAATCGGCACCCAAAATTTCACCAGCGTTTTCGTTTAAAATCCTTGGTATGTCTTCTGGATTAAAAGTTACACCATTCGGTTCATTTGGGTCGCCGGCTTCAAAATGACTGCCAATAAAGCTCCCTTTTCCTTTTATGCTTATGCATAGCACACCTTTCGGTTCCGCTTCCTATAACTTCCAAAGCATTTGAATTTGACCCCACCAAGGTATGGCACAACGGAGTAAGCAAGTCTTTAAGTTCAGTTAACTGGCCAATAAGTTTACATGATTGACCCAGTTCGTCCTGCCCCTTGTCATTCATTGGGGAAGCTCTCTCAGTAATCTCTCCACCAAGAAAAACTAATAAACAAGTGGAAGCACTCGAAATCCACAAATAACTACAAAAGAAATGCTGTGATTACTGAGACTGCAGGCACGAACTGGATAAAATCTTCGCTTTATTCAACACGCAAATAAAAAGCACATGAACGCCTTCAATACAACTATGCGTTTTCGTCCACACAAATCAGACTTCATCAGATGAATTGATTATCTTAATTATATTACTTCTTTTTAGTTTTGGAGCAGATTATGAATGATATTAGAGGTGGCCCATGGGAGGAAAGAATTGAATGTAAAGAATTATGGTAGCAAGTAACCCTAGAAGCGGGTAAATTTCTAGGGCTAAATGACTATCTTTCTGTACTGCCACTATTAAAGATAAGGGCTACAAAAATGTAGAGAGAAAAAATATTAGTGCAATATTTTTTTAAGACAGTAGAGGGAGCTGTTTCCCCACATTTTGTATCCGTAAAGAAAGGAATCACTTAAACATTGCACTTGCAAGCACTTTACTTTTTAAAAGATTGGATCTTATATTACATATTTTATTAATGTTTAGGATTGATGTTTTTAAATTATTTATGCAATAAAATTTAATTATTAGTATGATTTTAATAATTTTAAAATTAGTAATTAATTTTGTTGAATTTTGTTGAATCAACAAGAATAGAATGTATTTGTAGTGATTAATATTCATGAGCCCATTTAGAAAATGATTTGTGTATTCAAAATGAAATTAAGAGATTTCATTGGTTTACTATTTTAAACAGTTGTATAAATATAATTAAGTTAATTAATCAATTCATCTGATGAAGTCTGATGTGTGGACGAAAACGCTTAGTTGTATTGAAGGCGTTCTTGTGCTTTTTATTTGCGTGTTGAATAAAGCGAAGATTTTATCCAGTTCGTGCCTGCAGTCTCAGTAATCACAGCATTTCTTTTGTAGTTATTTGTGGATTTCGAGTGCTTCCACTTGTTTATCATACAAAAATGGCCAGACCATCCAGGGATCATCTGTGCTTCCGGCTGGAAGCCAATCATTATCCGTTTTGAGACCTGGCCTTAGGTCTCGCTACAACCCCCAGTGTGTTCACCAAATGTATGGGAGTGGTCACGGCTCACCTGAGACATTTGGGATTCCAGAAGTTTCCGTACGTAGACGATTGGCTCCTCACCGCCACCACCAGGCATCAGCTAATACAAGCCAGGGACACCACTCTTGCTCTTTGCAATCAACTGGGCATTACCATAAACTCAGAAAATTTCTGCCTTGTCACCATCTCAGCATATCATTTTTATCGGAGCAGAATTGGATACTACCACCACCATTTTAAAACTTCTATCACAAAGGGTACTACTACTTCGCAAATTCAGAACATCATATCCAGAGACAAAGTTCCAGCATTAGAAGTACTAATGTTTTTAGGGATGATGGCAGCAGAAATAATAGCGATTCCGTTGGGTCGCATGCACATGCGGATTCTACAATGGCTGCTGTTCACGCAATGGTCTTAACTCCGTCTCTCATCTCATTATTGTAACAAACACATGCAAAAAGGATCTTCGGTGCTGGTTGACCTGTCTAAGTTGACCTCTCCAAGTAACGATAGGTTGAACTTTTATCCTACCCTCACCATCGGCCACAGTGACCACGGACGCTTCTCTGATCGGGTGGGGGGGCATTTTCAGGGAAGAACAGCCCAATGCACATGGACTGAACAAGAGACACATCTGCATATCAATATCCTGGAGATGAGAGTGGTACTCATGGCATTGCAGTGCTTTCAGGATTCTCTCCTCCTGGGGACAATTGAGATTCAGATGGACAACATGCCAGTGGTCTGGTACTTGAACAAACAAGGAGGAACCAGGTCCTAGCCCCTTTGTAGAGAGGCCGTAAGTATGGCAGTGGGCTGCATCCACCCAGCGCTTTGATAGCAACGCACATCCCGGGAAAATCCCACGTGATTGCAGGCAAACTGAGCAGGGCAATTTTGTTGCCTCACTAGTGACCCCTCAAAAAAGAGAGTGGAAAGAATATTCTGCAGATGGGACCAGCCTTGCTGCGATCATTTTGCTTCCCACATGAACACAAAATGCAGAAGCTACTTTGCCCTGATTCCCCCTCTGTGAGATTCCCCAAGGGATGCACTCATACATGATTGGCCTCCGGCTCTCCTCTATGCTTTCCCACCAATTCCCCTGATACCCAGATTACTACAGAACCCACAAGCCCCGGGAAGGACCATCATTCTAATAGCCTCCTCATTGGCCTTGTCAGATTTGGTTCCCCTTCCTTCGTCTTCATCTGTTGAAGGAGCCTTGGATTCTGGACCCAGTTCCAGACCTTCTGACGCATTCGTCGGAGGCTCTTCATCCCTCCCTTCAGTCCCTAAAATTGACAGCTTGGCTGCTCCAATTCCCAACATAGCCAGGTTCCATAACCTCTCAAATGAAATGCTGCATATTTTAATATTTTCTCATAAATCCTCTACTAGGAAGTTGTACCTTAGCAAATGGAGGAGATTTTCTATATGGGTTTCTCAGAATAACATTGATCCCAACCAAGCCTCTACTTCCTCTGTTAGAATTTTTTACTCTGCTTTTCAACAATGGAGCTGCGGCAGCTCCAATTCGGGTGCAGCTTGCCACCATCTCTAATTTTCATCTTAGTATTGAAGGATTGAACATGTCACACAAGCTATCAAAAGCCTTTCTCAAAGGGACCTTCCACCTCAGACCACAAGTTAAATCCCCATGTTAAGTTGTCAATCTCGCTTTCATTCTTGCTGGATGGGTTCGGAGCCGAGACTGCCAATACTAAAGCTCGAGAGCTTATTCCACCGGCTCGAGGCTCCCCTATATCCCACAGTGCTAGGCGGTAACTACTCAGATCTCGTTTGCCACTTAGCTGACTAGGTGCTTTCTTCTACTTGCTCTGGCAGGTTAGTGAGTTTTTCTTGTCAAAAACTTTAAATTTCTATCCCTATCCTTTCTATTTAGTTTAGTTTTTAATATAGAGTATCCCTTTAGTTTAAATCGGGTCTCCCTCTTCATTTGGTAACTTACTTCAAACAGGTGGCCACAAAAACCCTGCTATCTGCAAGACAAATTCTGCAAGCCTTTGGATTCATGGCCTCTTGCATTCTTCTAATTCCATATGCAAGACTGCATATGATGAAACTTTAGTGGTACTTGAGAGTTTATGGAGTCAACATTGTCACAGCCTGGAAACAATGATTCCTATCATACCTTGCCCGCAACTGGAGATCCTATGGTGGGCAGAGGCCTGCCACCAAAACAAGGGACTGCCATTCACTCCACCCCCTGCCGCCCAAACCCTAACTACAGATGCATCAGACTATGCTTGGGGGGGCTCATCTGGCAGGGAAGTGCATTCAGGGCAAATGGAGCCCCAATTCAAATGCACCTTCATATCAATCAAAAAGAGATGCTACAAAATCCAACAAGCAGGCACAGTTCCACGTAGCTCGAACAGAGTGCAAACACTGATGTCTTCTGATAAAATGTTTTATTTATCCAACTGTTGACAACAACGACAAAACAGATACCCTGGTTAAGCGCTTTCATCTGATGATTACAGACTTCCTCAGAACCAATGAAAACATATAAACAAGCTCAATTTATGCCATGATTTGGCGCCAAAAAACCTTATAAATCACTGAATAAATTAACCAAATTAATATATATATAATATACAAATAACTATCTCCAAATATATACTTTGATGAATAAATATATAATATATATTCTTCTAAAACTGTGATAAAAATCTATATTGTGAAAACTTGCCAAATATATACATGAATACAATACATAAATAATTACTATCACCTAAAATAGGAGATCCTAAATATATAAATGTATAAATGTAATAAATAAGTAATTGATAAATAATAAAAAACATACATCTCTGTATCAATCATAGCCGATGAGTGACACAAGCTAGATTAAATACTTGATTAAAAAACATGTTGTCTAGTAAATATAGATAATTGTAAATGTACATGTACTTTAAAAACTCCTATCAAATAATTTATTACAAAAATCCTGCTGATCTTACTTCATTATTAAAAAAGGTTTTAAGCTAATGTATTCATTAATACCTGGATATGTTGTGGCGTCAAAAATGATCTGCCACTTACTTTCCAGTAGACTAAGGTATGCTTTCCAATTACCCATATCCATTGACATCTCAACTTTATCTATAATAGCAAACTTAAATGTGTGCTCTTTACCCTGATCAATCACGTTTGCTAAGGGCATTTTTTATATCACCCTTTTCAATTTTATAGATGTGTTCATAGATACGGGTTTTTAACCTTCTTTCGGTCTTTCCTATATAATATACTGAACAACAGGTACATGTGGCGAGGTATACCACCCTCTGTGTATTACATTTCCCTGCTAAACATCTACACTTACTTTTAATACTATTGTTTAAGTAGATGTTTTTGTTCTCATGTATGTATTTGCACTGTCGGCAAGAACCACATTTGCCAGTACCCTTTTTATGATTACTGGTATTATTTGTATGTACTCCACTTTCTAATATCTTCTTAATATTTTTTGATGTTTTTAATACAACCACCCAGGGTCTTCACAAAGTGACTGGCTCCAGTAATTGCATTTTGCAGGCAAAGAAATATTCAAATGTATCCATACCTGGACGATTGTCTAATTCAGGCAGAAAACAAGGACGTTCTTCTAAAGCATCTGGCATTTGTAAAAAGGGTTCTAACTTGTCTAGGGTACACCATAAACGAAAAGAAATTGCAACTGGTGCCCTCTCAAAAAAATCCCATTCCTTGGTGCAAGCTTGAATGCAACTGCCCAGATGGCTTACCTTACGCCAGAAAAGCAAATTCATTTGGTAACTTACTTCAAACAGGTGGCCACAAAAACCCTGCTATCTGCAAGACAAATTCTGCAAGCCTTTGGATTCATGGCCTCTTGCATTCTTCTAATTCCATATGCAAGACTGCATACGATGAAACTTTAGTGGTACTTGAGAGTTTATGGAGTCAACATTGTCACAGCCTGGAAACAATGATTCCTATCATACCTTGCCTGCAACTGGAGATCCTATGGTGGGCAGAGGCCTGCCACCAAAACAAGGGACTGCCATTCACTCCACCCCCTGCCGCCCAAACCCTAACTACAGATGCATCAGACTATGCTTGGGGGGGGCTCATCTGGCAGGGAAGTGCATTCAGGGCAAATGGAGCCCCAATTCAAATGCACCTTCATATCAATCAAAAAGAGATGCTAGCTGCACAGAATGCACTGACAGCCTTCAAGGACTACCTTAATCCAGGACAATTAATGATAAAGACAGACCACCACAGTTATGTGGTACATAAACAAGCAGGGGGGTACACACTCCTAACCCCTTTGCAGACTAGCCATGGCATTGTGGAACACTGCCTTGACCTATCAAATACAACTACAAGCTGAATTCCTGCCAGGAAAGCTGAATACTCTGGCAGACGAACTAAGCAGAAATCTCATGGACCCACACGATTGGAAACCGGAACCATGGATTTTCAACATGTTGTCACAAATGGGGGAGTCCAGACATAGATCTTTTTGCCTCACCCCAGAACTATCAGTTGGACAAATTCTGCACAAGAACTCATCACAAAAAAGTCTGGAAAGTGGATGCTCTATCATTCAGCTGGAAAAACCTATCAGTCTATGCTTTTCCCCCTCTGCCTCTGCTCTCCAAAGTTCTACTAAAAGTCAAACAGGACAAACCAAAAATGATTGATTGCTCAAGAGTGGCCTCGCCAACACTGGTATCCACTCCTGCGTAATGTGTCACACCTTCCACCGTGGCACCTGCCTCAGACACCTTACTTACTGTCTCAGCAGAACAACCAAATTCTGCACACTCAGCTCCAAACTTTGAATTTTGCAGTGTGGCTAATCACCTAAATTCACCCTTAGCATCCCTCAGCAAACCTGTGATGGATGTCATTTTGGAGGCAAGAAGGCCTCGTACTAGAAAATCTTATGCTGACAAATGGAAAAGATTCTGTGCCTGGAATCCATCACAAGGGATAAGCACAACAGTCCCCAATATTCCTCAGATTTTACAATACTTAACTGAGATGCTTCTCAAGGGCCTGACCTTTTCTTCCATTAAAATCCATACCTCAGCCATTTCAGCTCATTATAACACAGAACCTCCCCTCTTCTCTCATCCTCTGCTAAAGTAGCATCTCAGGGGGCAGAAAACACAAGACACCCAGGAGAGCTCCAACCCCTGCCTGGGACCTCAGTTTTGTATTGGAAAAACTCACTCTCCCTCCTTTCGAGCCACCTGCTACTGCAGACTTAAAATTTCTCTCCTGGAAAACAGCTTTCCTTTTAGCAGTCACTTCAGCTAGAAGGATTTCCAAATTACAGGCTCTTATGGCAGTGGAGCCTTTCATTATTTTTCATGCAAACCGAGTGTCTCTCGGGACCAATCCATCTTTCATGACTAAGGTGGTATCCAGTGTGGCTCTTAATCAGACCATTCATTTGCCAACTTTTTCCCAATCCACAGAACAAGGGGGAGCGGATTCTGCGTTTATTGGATGTACACAGACAACTTAGATTTTACTTAATCAGGACAAAATCTCTAAGAAAATCTGAACTACTGGTGGCATTTGCTGCAGGGGCAGAGGGAAAGGCTATTTAAAGCAGACTATTTCCAAATGGATAAGCCGTTGTATTCATTTCTGCTGTATGCACCATGGTAAAACTATCCCTCAGGGGATCAGATCTCATTCCACCAGGGCTGCATCTACTTCTACAGCCTCTCTCAGAGGTGTTCCTACCAGAGACGTTCTAGAAGCTGCTACCTGGAGCTCAGTTCATACGTTCACCAAACATTACCATTTACCTTTCTTCTCTATATCCAGAGCTGGCTTTGCCACTGCTGTCCTGCAGGGCCTTATAGCTGGTCCTAATGCTGGAATCTACCCAAATGTAATGACTTGCAACAGTGAAACACGAAGAACATAGTACAGTGTACACTTACCGTACATTTAGATGTTCAAGTGTATTCACTTTTACAGTCCTGGTTACTCTCCCTCCAATCCCCTGTTGTTCTTTTACTATACCTCTGCTTTCCTTTACTATGCTTAAAAGCCTTTTTGGTGTATTTGCTTTTGTTTGGAGGTATATTTTTGTGTTTTTTAATTAACTTAAATATTTGGCGGGCACCTGACATCTGGGACAAGAAAAACTGATGTAATGGTGCCGGCTGCATGTTTTATACTCCTGATGACCTGATGTCATGGAAGAAGGGACAGCAACCTATGCAGGACCCAAGACTTTGTTATTCAGGCCGACTGAGGGCAACCTGCCAGCAGATTACCCAAATGTAATGACTGAAACCGTGAATACACTCGAACATCTACTTTTATGGTAAGTACACAACTGTACTTTTTGTGTGGAACCAGGAGTGAAGTGATGTGATGTTTTTTTTCCAAAAATGTTTATGTTGTTTTTATGGTTGGTTAGTTGCTGTGAAAAGTAAATTTACTTGTCAGCAGTGACTAATTTTTTTTTTTTTGCTTTATGTAGTTGCCTGTAGTTTTGGAGCTTTGAATCAGTTCTGTTTTTAGCCAATCTTTCCATGCTCCGGCTCTGATTTGCAGCAATTGTTTGGTGGGTTTGGTTAGTCAATAAGCATGATTAGCCTTTATTGTTTTTATTCTAAGTTGTTGAGGATATCTAAGAATAGCTTGTTGAAATACTCAAACGTCATCTAGATTTTGGCTAAAGTTTGCTAGGTTTCTGGATGTTTTGCAGGTGTGGGTTTTTGAGTTTTGAGGAGTGCTTCTGTAAATATATGCATGCAGGTGGTCACTTAATGTATTACAAAGAGTATTGGCATTGGAATACTTGCTGGGGTCAGAGATGAGGATCCCATTCAGGGGCAGAATTTAAATTGTTTTGTTTTCTAGTAGGAGAGATGATGAGCTGAGTAAAGTCATAGAGAGTGAAGGTGCGTCTTTGGATATGTTTAGCCAGTTGATATTGACATTTCCCATGGTTACTGTTTCATTAGAGATGTTCTTGGACATCCATGAGAGCAAGTCTTCCAATATATGGATGTTCTGGCCTGGATGTATATGTACCACTGCTATACAGAATTGTTTAGTAGTAGTAATTTTTAGTGAAGCAGTGAGAATTTCTGCATTGCCAAAGGTGGGAATTAATTTAGAGAGAGGTAGAAATGTGTAAGTATTAGGATAAGTTAATGCTACACCACCTGCTTTTTTGTTTATAATTTCTCAGTATGCTATAGCCAGGTGGGAGAAGTTGTCTTTGATATGTGGTTTTAACCAAGATGTTCTTTGTGTTTCACTGTTGTAGTCATCACACTTGGGTTATCTGCCTGCAGGTAGCCCTCAGTCAGCCCAAATACCAGAGACTTAGTATTTCTGTGTTGGCTGCTGTCGCTCCAGGGCTGACGTCAGGTCATCAGGGGTATAAAAATGGGCAGCCGATGTCATTACAGCAGTCTTTCTTGCAGAGGAATCCAAAGCAGAAGCAGGTCACAAGTGCTGGTCGGCCGCTACCTGAATTTTTGTTTACAAATTGAATAATCCTGAAGTCTTCTAAAGCTAAGTAACCCAATGAGGATTGTTTTTTCTTTCTCTAACCGATGTCAGAAAAAGTTAACAATTGTCTTGCCTGTGGAAAGCAAATACCTCAGATTTTCATTCATACTGCAACACCTGTTTAGGGCCAAACCATGATGTCCCTCGCTGTTGGTTTTGTGCCTTGTGTAATGCCCGAACCATTAGTCGTTGGGCTATCTTTGTTGCTAAATTATTTCACACTCTATCTCCATATTCTGAAATGGCTTTGGTAAGACATCCAACTACTGATGATCTGAAAAAAACGTAAAGATCAAGACAGAGACCGCATAGGTCAAAACTGCCGACGATGCTTCTGTCAAGCTAGTCGCCAGTCCGCCGTTACTCAGGTGTGTTTGCAGCCCCTGATGCCCGCTTTTATGGATTCGCAGGCCTCTGCTGAGACCCATTCGGAATCTGGTATGCCGTGAGGTGCTTCGACTATGGAACCAGCGGATGTCTCTACCTTAGATGGGTCCAGAGCTGCTGTGCAGGCACCGGCTTCTGAGGGAATTTTTTGTCCCACCAATGTTCGAATCAAGCAGACTAATTTTTTAACCAAAACTATCGAGTTTCTTAGGCCCAGAGTATGCACTACATCTAGACAACTGACCACCAAAGTGCATGCTTGGGCACCCATGCCACAGAAACAAATGCTTAGAATGGCTGAAGACCTTATTACGCTGATTAGGGGAAACCAGCCTTCCCCAGCTAAGAGACAAAGACTCCAGTCCACTTGAGGTTCTACAGACCAGGAGTCCGATGACTGACCTTTCTGATTATGAAGACATGCCCTTATCCACCTATGAGGATTCAGATGCAGAGGAATCCATTCCCTCTGCCTCTTCTCCAGAGGATTTCTCTTTTGCTGAAACCTTGCATACTTTGAGAGTATTTCCATTGGGAATGGCAAGACTATCCTCAGTCCAAAAAGAGGCTCAGAGAATTTTGAGTTGCCTCAGCATAGGCTTTTAGGTATACCCCATGTCCTGGCTGTTGTGGATGATGGTTTCATGGAATCTAGTCTTACTCCAGACACTCTACCTCCGGCCCCTAGGAAACCAGACCGGTACTACAGAGTACTTGATTTTCACAAGTTTCTTGTCAAGAATCCTACTGCTGATCTAGAGATAATTTCCCAGGGACCTAAAGGTATTAAGGCTACTACAGCCAGAAATCCTATCCCTTTGGTCTGGGATTCCAGAGCTTTGGACAGATTGGGTAAGAAGGTATATACCTCTGCATCTTTTGCTGTCAGGGCATTGAATTGCCAGTTTCACTTGCTGAAATACCAGCAACATATTATGGAACTTAATAAAAAGTGGTAATTTTTCCAGATTGTGCAGAAAATAAAGAATTGCAGGAGCTTATGCACTCTGCAAACCAAGTTAGTAAGCATACTTTGCAGTGTGGCTTTGATGCCCTGGAAGCATCTTGCAGGGCAGCTGTCACTGGCTCTCTACTGAGAAGACATGCTTGGCTGAAGGAGCAGGCCTTGCCAGATCATGTCAAATCTAAATTACTAGACGCTCCTTTAAATAAGGACCATTTGTCTAGCAGCAAAGCAGAAGTATTTCTTAAAAAGATGGAAGAAAAGGCTAAATCTATGCAAACTGGTAAAGAATTCCTACAAGTGCAACCACCTAGATTCAGTAGGCATTGCTCTTCAAAACACTGGTCCTTTCTAGCCCCCTCCAGGGCCTTCCCAAAAAAGACCCAGGGGGAACAAACTACCCAGACTACAGTCTCAGGGTATGCAGAGATCTAAGCAGTGGAGTGCCCCCACCCCTAAAGCAGGGAGTGGTAAGCCACCTCCTTATGGAAAAAACTCTCAATGACTTCTCAACTCTGCTTCCCAGCCCTGCCCAATTGCTTGTGCCCCAAGGAGGAAAACTTGCCCTTCATGCAAAAAAATGGATGTGCATCACTGAGGACCGATGGGTCTTCAACATTGTAACCCAGGGGTACAAATTATATTTCCATTCACTGCCAACCCCAAGTGGGTTTCCAGACCTTCCTGCAAACCAGTGGACAGAGGCTCAAAACCAAGTACTTTCTCTGCTCAATATCAGAGCTCTTCAGCCTGTTCCAATAGAACAGATGGGGTTAAGGATTCTACTCCAGACTATTCCTGGTACCCAGGAAAGAGGGCTCTTGGTGCCCAATCCTGGATCTTTCAACTCTCAAACATCTTCCTGGTGGTACCAAAATTCAAGATGCTTACACTGCAATAGCTTTTCCCTATGTTAGCCAAGGATGCCTGGTTAGTCACCCTAGACTTAAAAGAAGCCTATCTGCACATCACCATAAGGGAGTCATGCAGGAAATAACTACATTTCAGGGCAGGGTCTATGCATTATCAGTTCTCTGCACTTCCCTTTGGCTTATCTACTGCGCCCAGGGTATTCACAAAATGCCTGGCTCCAGCCATTGCATACTGCAGGCAGAGAAATATCCATATTTATCTGTACTTGGATGACAGTTGCTGCTTCAGCACCGGACATTTGTAAAAAGCCTTCTGACTTCATTGGGGTACACCATCAACTAAAAGAAATCACAACTGATACCCAGTCAAAAGATTGTATTCCTGGGAACAAGCTTGGACACAACTTCCTAGATGGCATTCCTCACTTCAGAAAAACAGGTCCGTCTGACAGACTACTTCAAACAAATGGCCACCATAACCCAGCTATCTGAAGAAAAATACTGCAAGCCCTAGGGTTTATGGCTTCATGTATTCTGCTAATTCCATATGCAAGACTGCATATGAGGAAACTTTAGTGGTACTTAAGTCTTTGGTGCCAACATTCTCAGGACCTGGAAACAGTCGTTTATATCATACCTTGTCTAAGGACCAGTTCCTTTGGTGGGCAGAAGCATGCAACCACAGCAAGGGACTGCATTTTACTCAACCCCACGCTGCCCAGACCCTAACCACAGATGCATCAGATTATGCATGGGGTGCTCACATGGCGGGCAGATGTATTCAGGGCCACTGGAGCCCCCCAGGCACATTATCCTTTACATCAATCAAAAAGAGATGCTAGCTGTACAGAATGCCCTGACCGCTTCAGATGCCTACTGTTTCCAGGAAAACTGATAAAAACAGACAACACCACAGTTATGTGGTACATCAACAAGCAGGGGGGAACCCATTCTTACCCACTCTGCAGGTTAGCCATAGCCCTGTGGAACACGGCCGTGGACAACCAAGTTTATTTACAAGCTCAATTCCTGCCAGGCAAAAAAAGTCACTGGCAGACAACTTGAGCAGAAATATCCTAGACCCACACAAGTGGAAATTGGAGCCCAGCACGTTTAACCTTCTGATGCAGAAATGGGGGACCCCAGAGGTGGATCTGTCTGCCTCTCTTGACAACTACCAGTTAAGCAAATTCTGCACCAGGAACCCTCACAGCAGGGCCTGGAAGGTGGATGCCCTATCCTTTCAGTAGGAAAACTTCTCCATCTATGCCTTTCCCCCTCTGCCCCTTATCTCAAGAGTATTACTCAAGATAAAACGAGACAGGCCAAGGACAATTCTGATTGCCCTGGACTGGCCACGCCAGCACTGGTACCCACTCCTGCGCAGCCTGACAACGGTGCCACCATGGCACCTACACCAGACCCTCAACCCTGTTTTCTCAGCAGGAGGAACAAATTTTGCATCCACAATTGTAAACCCTAAATCTTGCAGCCTGGCTTATTCCTTAAATTCCCCACCAGCAGCTCTAAGCAAGCAGGTGCTGGATGTCATCCTCAAAGCCAGAAAGCCCAGTACTCTGAAATCCAGTGCTGAAAAGTGGAAAAGGTATTGTTCTTGGATTCAGTCTAAAGGAAAGGACACAGCACTGCCTTTTTACCTCTAATCCTGGATTACCTAGATGAACTACTACACAGAAGGCCTATCCTTCTCCTCCATTAAGCTCCATGCCTCTTCCATTTCGGCTCATTACAATACTGAGCCACCTCTATTCCTTCACCCTCTCATCAAATAGTTCCTGAGAGGGGCAAACAACTTAAGGCCACCAAGGAGAGCACCCACCCCTACTTGGGACCTTAACTTTGTTATGGAAAAGCTCACGTTTCCCCCTTTTGAACCTGCTGCTTCAACAGAGTTAAAATTCCTCTCTTGGAAAACGGCCTTGCTTCTAGCCTTCACTTCAGCTAGAAGAGTGTCTGAGTTAAAAGCACTGATTACTGTGGAACCCTTCATTATTTTTCATGCTGACAAGGTTTCCCTCTGAACTAACCCTTCCTTTATGCCTAAAGTGGTGTCCAGCGTGGTTCTCAACCAATCCATCCATTTGCCAGCCTTCTTCTCTAATCCTCAAAGTAAAGGGGAAAGGATCTGCACTTTGGACATGCACAGACAGCTCAGGTTCTACCTTGATAGAAAGTCTGACCAGCTGCTAGTCAGGTTTGCAACAGGGGCAGAGGGCAATGCCATTTCAAAACCAACCATTTCCAAAAGGATATCACACTGCATCCATTTCTGCTGCAAGCACTATGGAAAACCAACCCCTCGGGGTCAGAACGCATTCCACTAGAACTACATCTACCGCTACAGCATTTCTCAGTGGAGTCCCTACAAGGGGCATACTGGAAGCTGCTACCTGGAGTTGTGTACACACCTTCACCAAGCATTGCCACCTGCCTATCTTTTCCAAATCCAGGGCAGGGTTTGCTACAGCAGTCCTGCAAGGCCTACTACCCAGCCCAAACTCTTCTTGATTGCCTCCACCCTTTCTCGGCTTTGGGAATCAACCCAAGTGTGATGACTGCAACAGTGAAACATGAAGAACATAGTACAGTTGTGTACACTTACCATAAATGTAGATGTTCAAGTGTATTCACTGTTGTAGTCCTGGTTTCCCTCCCTCTAGCCCCCTGGTTTATGTTCTTCGTGTTTCACTGTTTCAGTCATTACATTTGGGTTATTCTGCTGGCAGGTTGCCCTCAGTCGGCCTGAATTCCAAAGTCTTGGGCCGTGCGTCGGTTGCTGCCGCCTCTTCCCTGACGTCAGGTCGTCAGGGGTATAAATGATACAGCCAATGCCATTTTCTTCAGTCTTTCTTGCCGCACAGTGCCCGAAGCAGAAGCAGTTCGGAAGTGCCGGTCGGCCAACTCCTGAGATTTTCGTATTAGAGTTTCAGATTTGAAGTCTTCATTAAAAGCTAAGTACCCCATTGGGGAAACTTTTTTCTTGCTCCAGATCGATGTCAGAAAAAGTTAATAATTGTATTTCTTGTGGGAAGCAAATACCTCATAAGGACTTTCATTCTTACTGTATTCCTTGCCTAGGCCCTGACCACAATGTTTCTAGTTGTCTGTTTTGTGCTAGATTTAACCAGTGCACTCTCAAGCGTTGGCACAATTTTGTATTGTTATTTTGGGCGAAGATTTAATTATACAATGTTGTCGGATAACCATCCGACTACCGGAGTTCACAAAAAACGCAAAGAAAATGGCAGGCAACCAAGGTCCAAAACCGACGACGAAGCTTCTAAGCAAGCCGCTGGTTTGCCGGTTCTCAGTGAGGTGCTTTCACAGCCCCTGACGCCCGCTACTTGAGGCGCAGGCCACTACTGACTCCCATGTGGATTTGTCCAGGCTGCTGGAAACTCAAGGTATTGGAGCCTTGGACATTATTCCCTCAGATGGGTCCGGAGACGCTGAGCAGGCATATCGGCTTCTGAGGGTGTATTCAGACCTAAACAATTATATATTAAACCGACTTCAAAGGCAAAGACTTAAAACTCCTTTAAAGGCAAAGAAACAAGTTCACCAGCCACATGGACAGGCCTCCATGCCCAAAATACAGATGCTCAAAATGGCCGAAGACTTACTTTGATCAGGGGTTCCCATCCCCCTACTGATAAGAGGCCTAGGCAAGAGACAGACTGTGAATCTTAGATCAGGTTTCCATTTCTTCTGACTCCTCTTCTGATCAGGAATATTTTCTTCCCCCCTATGAGGATTCTGACACTGAAGAATCAATTCCTTCAGCTTCTTCTCCTGAGGACTACTCTTTTGGGGAAACCTTGCATACCAAGAGGGAGCACTTCCACTGGGAGAGCCAAGATTTTTCAGAATCTAAGAGGAGGCTCAGAGACTTCCTTTTACTACCTCAACACAGGCCTCTAGCTATTCCACCTGTGTTAGAATTGTAGATTGTGTTCTCGGAGTCTAGTCTGACCCCTAACTCCTTACCTCCAGCTCCTGTTAAGCTGGACAGATACTACAGGTTCCCTGACTCTCATAAATTCCTTTTCAAAAACCCTACTACAGACCCAGAAACTATTTCTCAGGGTCCCAAAGGGGGTCAAGGCTTCCACTGCAAAAAAACCCTACCCCTCTGACAGGGATTCTAAGGCACTGGATAGATGGGGAAAAAAGATTTACACATCTGCTACCTTGGCTATAAGGGCCTTAAATTGCCAGTTTCATATGCTCAAATATCAGCAATGTATCATAAACAGAGGCAAATTCTAAATGTGCAGAAAACAAAGAAATGCAGGATTTATTGCTTGCAGCTGAACAGGTTGGAAAGCATACTTTGCAGTGTGGTTTTGATTCTCTGGAGGCCTCCTGCAGGGCCGATGTTACGGGTTCTGTCATTAGTAGGCATGCTTGGTTAAAGGAACAAAATCTGTCTGACCATGTTAAAGCAAAATTATTAGATGCTCCATTACAACATGATACCTTGTTTGGTGTTAAAGCAGAAGATGTGTTAAAGAAAATGGAGGACAAAACTAAATCTATGCAAACGGTCAAGGATTTCTTACAGGTACAGGCACCTAGATTTAGCAGACACTGGCCTAAAAAGAATTGGTCCTTTCCAGTCTCAGGCCTTAAAGGGGAAGATCACAGATGCAAGGTTCCTACAGGCCTAAGCAATGGAGTGCTTCTACCTCCAAAGGTGGAGAAGACAAATCACAACCATGCAGGAAACAGTCCCAATGACTTCCCCCTGCCTGCACCAAGCTTCTTGCAGCACCCTTAGTGGGAAAACTAGCACTTTTTTCACAAAATTGACACATTATAACCCAGGACAAATGGTTTCTAGACATAGTGTCACAAGGCTACAAGTTTTATTTTCATACCCTGCCAAGCGCAAACGGTTGGCCAGACCTGCCAAAAAATCCGTGGGCAGAGGCTCTAAAACAAGTCACAGCTCTCATGGACATGAGGGCTATTCAACAAGTGCCACAGCAAGAGCAGGGACAAGGATTTTACTCAAGACTGTTAGTACCCAGAAAGGACAAAGCATGAAGACCAATGCTGGACTTAACTATTCTAAACACTTTCCTGGATATACCAAAATTCAAGATGTTGACCTTGCAGCAGCTTCTGCCCATGCTTGGCAGCAAGGCTTGGCTCATGACTTTAGACCTAAAAGAGGCATGCCTGCATTTCCCAATCAGACAATCATGCAGAAGCTACCTCAGATTCAAGGCAGGCTCAATGCATTACCAATTCTCTCTGCACTGCCCTTTGGCTTATCTTCTGCACCCAGGGTCTTCACAAAGTGCCTGGCACCAGTAATTGTTTACTGCAGACAAAGAGGAATACAAATATATCCTTACCTGGACGACTGCCTCATACAAGCAGAGAATAAGGACATTCTACTACAGCATCTGACATTTGTGAAAAGACTTTTAACATGCCTAGGGTACACAGTCAACAAAAAGTAATCAAAACTAGTACCCTCTCGAGATAATATTCCTGGCTGCAAGCTTAAATACAACTGGCCCAGATGGCTTATCTCACTCCAGACAAAGGCAACTGACTACCTATTTCAAGGAAATTTATTTATTGATTGCAGTTGGTTTACCAGGATAGTCCATTGGGCCAAAATGAACCCGTTTTCAATGGAGTCCTGGGGAGAAAAGCTCCAAAAATGTAGATACAGAATCAGTCTATCTAGGTTATTTATCTATCAACAATCTAAGTAGAGCAGGTTATTAATGATAATTATACAGATGTAAAAGATTCAAGCAAATAATTTCAAATAGTACAGCAAACATTAGAAATAATAGACTTGTGATGAAACATACTGATGATACAGACTAACAGAAGGAATATTACAAAGTAATACTGAAAGTCATTGCATATTAGGAAGCATAGACTTAAAAGGTGCAGTCTAGTACATTCTTTGCAAATACCATAGGAATAATAATGTGTGTGCTAGGGGAAAATAATAAGGAAATTTGCTGGAGTAAAGAGAAGGAAAATGAAAATAGTGTTAGTTATGTGGGGTGGGAGCAAGAGCATTCCCACTGGGATGCTAGATATGAGTGAAGAGATCTTTTGAAAGTAAAATGGTTAGAGGTGGTGTGAATGGACTGTGGTAGGGAGTTCCAGAGGCGAGCTAGGCCATAGGACAGAAGGTTTTTGCCTGGGGGATGAGTAGGTTTGTACACTTCTAATAGATTTTGATTATTTGACCTTAATACTCTTATCAGGTAGGTGCATTTTAAAGGCAGACGAAAGGGAGGGACAGAGGGAGGGGTTGAGAATGAGCTTATGGGCAAGAGTTAGTTGAGTGTAAGTGAGATGATTGGGTAGTTCTAGCCAGTATAGTTTTTGGAGAGAGGAGGAGTGGTGGATGGAAGACTTATGGCTGGTAGCGAATTTGGCGATTTTGTTATAGCAAGAGGAAAGTTGTTTTTAAAGAGGACTGAAGATTAGTTAGGAGTGGGGCTCCATAGAGAAGGGAGGGGATAAGAAAGGAAGTAGACTGTGTGATTTTAGTGGCAGCCGTAAGGTAGTGATTTTGTCGGTAAAGCATACCTAGTTTTTGATGTTTTTTTTTATATTTAGTTGTAGGTGGGAGTTGAATTTCAGCTGGTTGTCAATTTGGACCCCAAGTAACTTCTTCTCTGACACCAGTTCCAGAGGTGAGTTATTTTGACTAGTAATCGAGAATGTGTTTATATCGAAAGGAGTGACTTTAGAGGGGGTGAATATCATTAATTTGGTTTTAGAAGCATTGAGTGCTAGATTTCTTTTTCATCCATTGTTCTGTGGTAGAAAAGGCATCTTGTGTAAGTATTAGGAGTGTGGGGATTATGTGGCAGAACAGATAATAGTTGAATCATCTGCATATTGGATGATTGAGAATGGGATAGATTTGCAGAAATCATTTATAAATATATTGAAGAGAAGGGGGCCCAGTGTGGAGCCTTGGGCAACTCCGGTAGGGTTACTAAGAAATGAGGAGGTGGCCTTTTTCCATTTTACTGCTTGATTTCTATTGGATAAGTAGCTGGAGAACCAATTCAAAGAGGAGGGAGATAGGTTAAGTTCTGAGAGTTTACTTAAAAGCAGGCTGTGTGAGATAGTGTCAAAGGCCTTAGAGAGGTCAAGTAGTAGGGTAGAAACAATTAGGCCAGAGTCACGGGCTTTATTTACAGTTTCAAGGAAGGAGAGGAGGGCTGTCAGTGCTCTGATTTGGTCTGAATCCATGTTGTGTGGGAGTTAGAAGATGATTATCTAAGAGATGTGGTAGGAGTTGAAGTTGGACACACTTTTCTAGGAGTTTAGAAAGTTTAGACAGGATAGCTATGGGACAGAAATTAGTAACATTATTATTGTTGCCATCTTTATGTAAGGGTATGATAAAGTCCTGTTTCCAGATTTGGAATACTATACATTCTTGGATAGAGCGGTTGATTAAAATGCTAATGGGGTAGGCAATTGCTTCAGCAGCTATACTAAGAAAGTAAGAAGGGATGTTATCGGGAGCATTGGTACATGGCTTCAATTTCAGAAGGAGTTTCTTTATAGTAGAAGTGGGTATAGGTTTTAATGAGAATAGGGGGGAGTCGGAAGAGGGGGAGTTGGGGAGTGATGAATATGATGATAAAGTTAGAGTAGAAGAAGAGGTAGAGGATAGAGAAGTGGTAGATGGGAATGAGGGAGTAGTAGCAGTGCAGGGTAAAGTGTTGGTAGGGGAGGGTGGGGGGTATTGGGGAGTGTGGTGGTGGAGAATGAAACGGTTAATTTGGAAGTAGATTCAGTAAAAAAAGAGTTAACTTGTGTAGCTAAGTCTAATTCAGGAGCATTAGGGTCTGAGGTGGGGGTGTCTGGTTTGCTGGGGTTAAGGAGAGTAGAGATACCTTTCCAGAGTTTCTGAGGGTTAGTTTTATTATTGTTTTAGAGTATAGAGAAGTAATTTTGTTGATCTGAGATGATGAGCTTTTTTACTTTATTTCAAAGCGTTTTATATTCATTATGGAGCAGGGGGGGGTCTTGTTTTTCTGGTAGTGTGCCCAGACTTTATCTCTATGCCTCATGGTTGCTAATGTATTTTTGGTAAGCCAAGGGGCGGATTTAATTTTTATTCTCTTTGTCCTTAAGGGAGCATGGGAGTCTAGTAGTTTTAAGAATGTTGAGTTGAAATGGGCAACTGCGTTGTCTAGAGATAATGTTTTTAGACGATTCCAATTTATTGCTTTTAGAGAGTTTGAAAAGGTTGTTGGGTTAAAGTTTTTTTGGTTATGGATAGTAATATAATTATGGGTGCGATGTAGGATTGAGGGAAGTTGGTGAGTGAAGATGGGTATGTGGTCACTAAGGGGATCGGGAAGAGTGCCATTGTTGGAGAAATAGTGAGGATGGGAGACTAGGATCCAGTCCAGAATACTCCTGCTAGAGAGGTTTTTTGAGGGGGAGTTAGAGTTGATTAGCTGTGAAAAATTGTAGAGGTTGATGTTAAGAGAGTTTGTCAGAGACTGAATGGAGGCCCAGTTAATATTCATGTCTTCTAAGATTATGGTTTCATTACTAATGTTATTGGAGAGCCAGGAAAGGATATCTTTGAGTGTAGAAATATTATACCCTGGGGGGATATAGAGGGAAGCTAGACATATGTGTTTGTGTTTGTTGACTTGTAGTAGAGTGAGGAGTAGTTTGGCATTAAAGTGTGGAATAGGTTTGTTATAGGGA
Source organism: Protopterus annectens (assembly GCF_019279795.1). Classification (NCBI taxonomy): domain Eukaryota; kingdom Metazoa; phylum Chordata; order Ceratodontiformes; family Protopteridae; genus Protopterus; species Protopterus annectens. The sequence goes on from NC_056747.1 coordinate 1,367,100,448, forward strand.
GTAACTAACAAGGTGGATGAGTATAGGAGAGCTGCTCCTCCACCTTTTTTGTGAGGCCTGTCTTTTCTTATGATAGAATAGTTTGGTGGAATTATTTCAGAGTCTTTTATATGGGGTTTTAACCAGGTTTCAGAGATGGATAGGATGTCAGGTTTATTGTGCATGAGCCAGGCATGGCGGTTTGGGACTTTGTTTACTCTACTTTGGGAGTTTAAAGAAGTAATATGGACTTGTCTATAGTGGTTGTGGTGGGGGGCATGGGTTCAGATGGATATCACCTGATAATAGAGTGGTAATCAGATGAAGGAGAGAGTCATTAAGGTAACTAGACAGTTTAGTAAAAAGATTGGGTTCTATTGAGATTTTGAAGGATTTGCTAGTAGTTATGGGGGTGTAGAATGTGTTTGAGAGGTGATAGGTTTGTATGGGAAAAGGAGTTTTTTTGTAGGATATAGATGGGGAGAAATAGGAGAGTGTGAGAGAGGGGAGTTAAGATGGTTGGTTACATGGAAGGATTGTGAATGGTAAGAAATAGTGGGTTGGGAGAGGTAGTGAAGATAGGATAAATTAAGTAGTAGTAGTAGTAAAAGGGAGATGGAAGAGGGTTTTGTGAGCATGTTGAAGTAGGGTGACTTAGAGGAGCAATGTTGTTGAATTATATATGTATACAAGAGAATTATGTATAGAGGAGCTGGTATGTACCTAAATAGTAGTGTGGGAGTGGAGAGTTGTGTTAGGATTGGAGGGGGTGTGGTTTGGGAGTGGGTGCTGGAGGGAGAACTGGAAACCTATTGGCTAGGTGGGATGTTCTTGGAGAGTTGAATGAAGTTTTAATTTGGGCGGGAAAAACGAATGGGTGTTGTTAGAGTGTAGGAGACTGATTAGTGTAGAATGGCAGTGGGTGTGGTTTAAGGAGGGATAAAGGTAGAGGTGCTGGGGGCGGGTGGAATTTGGGGGCAGGGTAGGGGAGCGGAGTGAGCCCGAAGGGCAAATGGAGCGGGTAGAACCCAGGAGGGCAGGAGAAGATCGAGAACCTATCAGTGGAGCGTTGTTTGTAGAAGGGTAAGTAGCAGAAGGGTAAGTAGAGCAATTGGTAATGCTTTGAAATGGCAACAAAGGCCCCAGTTATCTGCAAGAAAAATTCTGCAGGCTTTGGGCCTCATGGCATCTTGCATCTTACTAATTCCATATGCAAGACTGCATATGAGGAAAATTCAATGGTATCTAAAAAGTGTCTGGACACAACATTGTCACAGCCTGGAAACAATGATTACTCTAATTCTCTGCCTGCAACAGGAGTTTTGATGGTGGGCAAAGACTCGTCACCAAAACAAGGGACAGCCATTCTCACTACCCCCAGCCAGGCAGAGCCTAACGATGGATGCATCAGATTATGCCTGGGGGGCACACATGGCAGGGAAGAGGCATACAGGGCACCTGGTCCACAAACCAAAAGCATCTACATCTCAATCAAAAAGAGATGCTAGCTGTTCATAATGCCCTGACAGACTTCATGGACCTACTTCATCCGGGACAACTACTGATAGACAAACAACACCATGGTCATGTGGTACATAAGCAGGGGGGGCACTCATTCTTATCCCCTTTGCAGACTAGCCATGGCTTTATGGGACACAGCACTGACTTACCAAGTTCATCTGCAGGCACAATTCCTGCCAGGAAAGGAAAATACTCTGGCAGACGAACTAAGCAGAAACCTCATGGATCCCCACGTGTGGCACCTGGATCCACAAGTCTTCATCATGATAAAGAAATGGGGACGCCCGGACATGGATCTATTTGCCTCCCCTCAAAGCAATCAACTAAAAAGATGCTGCACAAGGACTTCATCACAGACAAGCTTGGAAAGTCGACACCTTATCTTTCAACTGGACAAACCTATCAGTATATGCCTTTCCTCCACTGCTTCTCCTCCCCAAGGTACTCCTAAAGGTTAGGCAGGAGAAACCAAAAATGATTGATTGCCCCAGACTGGCCACGCCAGTACTGGTATCAGATCTTAAGGAACTTGTCCTAATGCCCAGCATGGACCTTACTTCAAATACCTCATCTATTGTCCCAGCAAAACAATCAGATTCTGCACAGCCAACTCAGGACCCTAAACCTGGCAGCATGGCAGATAATGTAGCCCTACAAACCACACCTCTCAGTAAAGCTGTGATGGATGTCATTTTAGAAGCCAGAAGGCCTAGTACTAGAAAATCCTGTGCTGCAAAATGGAAGAGATTTTTGTGCTTGGAACCAAGCTCAAGGAACTGATACAGCTGTCCCAGATATTCCTCAGATTTTGCAATACTTAACTGAGATGCTGGACAAAGGCCTATCTTTTTCATCAATTAAGATCCATGCCTCTGCCATTTCAGCTCATTACAATACAGAGCAACCACTCTTCTCTCATCCTTTATTAAGGCAGTACCTCAGAGGAGCCAAAAACTTAAGACCTCCAAGGAAAACGCCAATACCTGCATGGGACCTCAATTATGTCTTGGAAAAACTCACTTTACCTCCTTTTGAGCCAGCTGCTACTGTGGATATAAAGTTCTTATCTTGGAAAACAGCTCTGCTCCTAGCAATAACATCTGCAAGACGAGTTTCAGAGCTACAGGCTCTCATGGCTGTGGATCCCTTTATCATTTTTTATCCAGACAGGGTCTCTCTGAGAACAAACCCTACATTTATGCCTAAGGTGATATCCAGTGTAGCCCTTAACCAAACTATTCATTTGCCAGCTTTTTATCCAAATCAACAGAACAAGGGGGAGAAAATTCTGCATTCTTTGGAAGTACACAGACAAAACTAAATTTTTCAGAAAAACAGAACAATTACTAGTGGCATATGCCACAACATCACAAGGAAAGGCCATCTCCAAGCAGACTATTTCCAAGTGGATAGGTCACTGCATTTGTTTCTGCTACTCACAGCATGGAAAACCACTGCCTAAGGGCATTAGGCCACATTCAACGAGAGCTGCAGCCACTTCTGCAGCCTTTCTCAGGGGAGTACCAACCAAAGACATTTTAGAGGCTGCTACTTGGAGTTCAGTGCATACCTTTACAAAATATTACAATCTGCCTCTTTACTCTAAATCCAGGGCAGGCTTTGCCACTGCAGTTCTGCAGGGCCTCATAGGTTCATAGGTAGGTACTAGGCTATCGGCCCAAGGGCCAAAGCAAGCCTAGCCAATAGTGTATTGGCTTTCACCACCCATGTATTAAATTCCTGCCCCTCTATCGAGCAGTGCCCCAGACATAATCCCAGGGGTGAATTTCCTATCACCTGTCCACTTATCAAGGTTTTTCTTGAAGAGTGCTAATGATGAGCTTTGCTTGATGTGGATGGGAATTTTGTTCCAGAGCATGGGAAGTCTCTGGGACAAGAATCTATCCCTCCAGCATGTCCAACTTATGTTTGCGGTGAGGTTTAGGTCCCTAGAGCATGTAGCTCGGGGAGATTGGGATTTCTTCATGTGGAGCATGTCCAACAATTCCGGGTTTGACATAGCTTTGTATGTCAGACAGAGGTGGTCTCGGAGTAAGCGGTATGCGACCTGAGTAGAGTTTCTTGAGCCGGTCGGCATAGGACAATTGTTTGAGGCCAGCAATCCTCTTGGTGAGGTACTTTTGGGGCCTCTCAAATTGTTGTAGGTGTCTTGTGAGGTACATCCCAAACAGGGCATTGTATTCAGTGAAGGGTCTGATAAGTGATGAGTAGAGGGGAAACTATGACTTTCTTATTTCTAGATGCGAACCCTTTTGTGATTGTGGGCCACATAGAAAGATTTTCTGACCACTGTGGCTATGTGGTTATCAAAGGAGAGGTTACTATCTACTTGGGTCCCAAAGTCTCTTACAACACTTTCTGTGTTAAGTGAACTTCCCCCTATTTGGTAATTCATGGGTACTGTGTTTTTACCAAAGGGGATAACAATGCACTTTTTTGCATTTAGCTTGAGGCTATGATTTTGATACCAGGTGTCTGTCTCGGTGAGGCCCTTTTGCAGGATGTCTACGTTGGCAGGGGAATCGATAATGGCACCCAATTTGCAGTCATTTGCGAACTTGGTTAGCCATAGACCCTTGGGGTTCGCTTGCACTTCAGAGAAGTATATATCGAACAGGACGGAGTCCCAACTAGCGAAAAACAAAAAGCTTGGAAACACCAAAGCAAATTCTCTCTGTTTAATTCTCTTTCAGTTTAATGAAGCGCTTTTCGTCTTGCACATGTGGCAAGACTTCTTCAGAAACTGAAAGGTTCTGATGATGTCTTGCCACATGTGCAAGACGAAAAGTGCTTCATTAAACTGAAAGAGAATTAAACTGAGAGAGAATTTGCTTTGCTGTTTCCAAGCTCTCTTTTTGTTTTTCGCTAGTTTGTCTCACTTTGGTTCCTGTCTGTAGGACGGGGTCCCAAGAGTGAACCCTGGGGCACTTCACTTTTCACTGGTTTGGGGTCGGATCTGGAGTCTGCAACTCTTACCGTGTGGGTACTGTCCGTGAGCCAGTTGGCCACCCATCTTGTGACGTAAGGGTTTAAGGTTGATGAGTTTATCTAGGATTCCTGAATGAGGGATCATGTCAAAGGCTTTAGCAAGGTCCAGGTAGGTTGTGTGGACCACCTTGCCCTCATCTATGGCCTTAGTAACCATTTCAAAGAAGTCTACCAGGTTTAGGAGACATGACCTACCTTTTACAAATTCGAATTTGGTAGCATCCAGAGTTTGAAGGTTACCAATGTCTCTGAGTTCCATGATGATACACTCCATGGCCTTGCAGACCAGGCTTGTCAGGCTAATAGGTCAATAGTTTCCAGGGTCTGTGGTGGTTCCTCCTTTGTGGAGTGGGATAACTGTTGCTGTGTGCCATTCTGTGGGCACATAGCCTGTGGTGAGGCTGTGATTGAACAAGGATTTTAGGTTGGGGGCTAGTTCATTTTGGAGTTTGACTCAGCCTGGGATGTTCTCCGGTCCCATGGTTGCTATGTTTGTGGCTTTAGAGAGTGCCGTTTTACCTGTGTGTTTGTGATTTCTGGGGCTCTACAACCATCTGGTATATTTATAGGCCCTATGGGGGGTGACGGGGGAGTAAAATTTGCACTGAACCTATCTGCCAATATGTTGGCAATATCAGTTGGTTCTGTATATTTTGTGCCATTCTGTTGTAGCTCTGTGCACATCTGGGTGTTGCCATGGAGATTCTTTACATAGCTAAAGAATGCCTTATGGTTGTCTTTGGAATCCGTGGCAATTTTTCTTTCAAAATTAGCTTTGGAGGAATTTGAGAGATCTTAGTTTCTTACAGAGTCCTGTCAGTGATTTCCTCCATACCTGGGTATTTACTCTCTTTTGCAACAGTTTCTTCCTTTTGTTGTAAAGTTTAATGGCAGGGTAACACCAGATCGGCTTTCTTTTTTTTTGGAGGCTAGCATCTTGGTTTTGTTGGGGACAGCATGATCCATGCACTCATGCAGGTGCTTGTAGAGTGCATTTTGTGTAGGATTCAGCAGTCATGACTGTATTGACTGTGCTGTCATCTGCAGGGGCATCGTGAAGCTAGTCACCTCAGTTTTGAGTAGTGTGAAGTTCGCTTTGGAAATATTTTTTACGATAGTCCCCTTATGTGGGGGTGGGGTCGGGATGTGGGTATCTAGGGTGATTAGTTTATGGTCTGATCTAACAAGCGAGGAGTTGATATCTGGCATTGAGCACCAGTCACCCGTGTTGGTAGTTACCGGGTCCAGAGTATTGTTGCCCCTGGTGGGGGTGTTGACAAGTTGATCCAGGGCGTTAGAGTTTATAAATTCCAGGAATCGTTGAGCAAGGCGGGTTAGTACAAGAGTAGTTTTTCCAGTTTGTTAGGGTAGTTGAAATCGCCCATTATTATGGTATTTGGTTGGACCCTCATTTTTTCCAATGTCCCCAGGAACGAGGAGTGAGGGTCCTGGGTCAAGGTGGGGGATCTATAACAAGCTACAATGTCCCCAGGAATGAGGAGTGAGGGTCCTGGGTCATGGTGGGGGATCTATAACCAGCTACAATGTCCCCAGGAACGAGGAGTGAGGGTACTGGGTCAAGGTGGGGGATCTATAACAAGCTACAATGTCCCCAGGAACGAGGAGTGAGGGTCCTGGGTTAAGGTGGGGGATCTAAAACAAGCTACAATGTCCCCAGGAACGAGGAGTGAGGGTCCTGGGTCATGGTGGGGGATCTATAACAAGCTACAATGTCCCCAGGAACGAGGAGTGAGGGTCCTGGGTCAAGGTGGGGGATCTATAACAAGCTACAATGTCCCCAGGAACGAGGAGCGAGGGTCCTGGGTCAAGGTGGGGGATCTATAACAAGCTGCAATGTCCCCAGGAACGAGGAGTGAGGGTCCTGGGTCATGGTGGGGATCTATAACAAGCTACAATGTCCCCAGGAACGAGGAGTGAGAGTCCTGGGTCATGGTGGGGGATCTATAACAAGCTACAATGTCCCCAGGAACGAGGAGTGAGGGTCCTGGGTCAAGGTGCGGGATCTATAGCAAGCTACAATGTCCCCAGGAATGAGGAGTGAGGGTCCTGGGTCAAGGTGGGGGATCTATAACAAGCTACAATTTGGAATGCATTTTTGCCCTGGGTTAGTTGCACTTGGATGATTTCAGAGGCATTGTGTTTTGCGACTAGCCTGGAGGTGTGGATGTCCTTGATGAATATGGACACTCCTCTGCCCTTTGTTTCGGTCTGGGTTCTTTCGGGGCGGTCTTTTGTTTTTAGCCCCTCTGAGGTATTGTTTGAGCAAAGGATTAGAAAAAATTGGTGGATCCGTGTTGTAATGAGCGGAGATAGCTAAGGAGTGGATCTTGATGGATGAAAAAGAGGCCCTTGTCCAGCATCTCAGTTAAGTATTGCAGTATCTGAGGAATGTTTGGGACAAGAGGGTCAAGGCTGTGCGCTTGGTTCCAGGCACAGAATCTCTTCCATTTATCCAAGTATGCTTTCCTGGTGCAAGGCCTTCTGACCTCCAGAATGACATCCATAACAGCTTTGGAGAGAGGCATTGCATGCTTGACTAGGGAATTTTCCATGTCGCTAGGTTTAAGGTCTTTAGCTGGCTGTGAAGTATCTGATTGTTGTGCTGCCAGCAACTCTGGAATTTGAGGCAAAATCCGGGGTGGTTCTTGTGCTAAGTTCTTTAAGATTGGTTACCAGTGCTGGCGTGGCCAGTCTGGTGCAATCAGTATAATTTTTGGCTCTTCCTGCCTGGCTTTTATGAGTACCTTTTGGGAGGCGAGGTAAAGGAGGGAAAGCGTATACTTGTAGTTTTTTCCAGCTGAATGAGAGGACATCCACTTTCCATGCTTGTGGATGGTAGCTCCTTGTGCAGAATTTCTGTAATTGGCAGTTCTTTGGGGAAGCAAACAGATCTATGTCCGGGCTCCACCATTTTTGTGTAATTCTGAATATTTGTGGATTCAGTTTCCATTCGTGTGGGTCCATAATGTTTCTGCTTAGGTCATCTGCCAGTGTGTTTTTCTCTCCTGGCAGGAATTGTGCTTGCAGATGAACTTGGTAGTTTAGAGCTGTGTTCCACAAGGTCATGGCTTGTCTGCAGAGGGGGTAGGAGCGTGTGCCCCCTTGCTTATTTATATACCGCATAACTGTGGTGTTGTCTGTCTTTAGTAGTAATTGTCCTGGAATGCAGTAGGTCCTTGAAAGCTGTAATAGCATTTTGTACAGCTAGCATCTCTTTTTGATTGATGTGGAGATGTCTTTGCTCTGTGGGCCACTCGCCCTAAATACATTTTCCTGCCATGTGTGCTCCCCAGGCGTAATCCGATGCATCTGTTGTCAGTGTTTGCCTGGCTGTGGGTTGAGTGAAAGGCTGTCCCTTGTTGAGGTGACAAGCTTGTGCCCACCATCGAAACTCCTGTTGTAGGCAAGGAATTAGTGATATAACTGTTTCCAAACTTTGACAGTGTTGAGACCATACATTCTTTAGGTACCATTGTAGTTTCCTCATATGCGGTCTGGCATATGGAATTAGTAGTAACCAAGATGCCATGTAGCCCAAGGCCTGCAGCATTTTTCTTGCAGGGAGTTGGGTCTTTGTTGCCATTAATTGAAAATATTGAGTCAGTTGTCCTTGCTTGTCTGGCGTGAGATAAGCCATCTGGGCCATTGTGTTCAAGCTGGCACCCAGGAAATATAATCTTTAGTGAGGGCACTAGTTTTGATTTCTTTTTGTTTACTGTGTACCCCAGGCAACTTAACTTTTTTACGTACGCCAGATGCTTTAGTAGAATGTCCTTGCTCTCTGCTTGAATCAGGCAGTTGTCCAGGTATGGATAAATTTGAATTCCTTTTTGCCTGCAAAATGCAGTTACTGGTGCCAGGCACTTTATGAAGACCCTGAGCGCAGTAGACAAGCCAAAGGGCAGTGCAGAGAATTGATAGTGCAGTGTACCAGTTAGAAATCTGAGGTATCTTCTGCAGTTTTGTCTGATAGGGACATGCAGGTATGCCCCTCTGAGGTCCAACGCCACGAGCCAAGTTTTCTTGCCCAGCATGGGAAGAAGCTGTTGTAGTGTCAACATCTTGAATTTCGGTACATCTGGGTAAGTGTTTAGAGTAGAAAGGTCCAGAATGGGTCTCCAGGCTTTGTCCTTTCTGGGAACCAGGAGGAGTCTTGAGTAAAATCCTTGTCCTTGTTCCTGTGGTGGTACCTTTTGAATAGCTCTCATGTCCATGAGTGCTGTAATTTGTCTTTTGAGCCTCTGCCCATTGATTTGGTGGCAGATTTGGCATTCCTTTTCGTCTTGGCAGGGTGTGAAAATGGAACTTGTAACCTTGAGATACAATGTTGAGAACCCATTCGTCTTTGGTGATGCAATGTCAGTTGTGATAGAAAAGTGCCAGTTTAACTCCTAAGGGGGCTGCCAAGAGAGAACTGTTTGGCAGCTGTAGTGGAAAGTCATTGAGTCTGTTTTTATAAGGTTGAGGCCTGTCTTCTCCTTCTTTCTGGCCTGGTGTGCCCCACTGTCGAGGCCTGTAAGGGCCTTGTGTCTGACCTCTACATCTTGGATGTCTGTATCTGCCTCTTTGAGGTCTGTCTGTCTGACTGGAAAGGACCAATTCTTTGTTGGCCAATTTCTGCTAAAACGAGGAGGCTGAACCTGTAAGAAATCTTTCACCGTTTGCATAGATTTTGCCTTATCCTCCATCTTCTTTAATACCTCCTCTGCCTTAACTCCAAACAGCACATCCTGCTGCAAAGGTGCATCCAATAATTTTACCTTAACGTGATCTGGTAACGTATGTTCTTTTAACCAAGCATGCTTTCTAATGACAGAGCCTGTAACTTCCGCTCTGCAGGAGGCCTCTAAGGAGTCAAACCCACATTGCAAAGTATGTTTTCCCACTTGTTCAGCAGCATGCAATAAATCCTGCATTTCTTTTAAGTTAGGAGGATCTGAATCTGGAAGCATCTTTTGTTTCAACTGAGACATCAAAAATTGCTGATATTTTAGCATGTGAAACTGGCAATTCAAGGCTCTCATTGCTAAAGTTGCAGACGTATATACCTTCTTTCCCCATCTGTCTAAAGCTCTGGAATCTGTCAGAGGGAACTGGGTTTTTTGCTGATGAGGCCTTAATCCCTTTGGGTCCCTGATAAATAGTTTCAGGGTCAGCAACAGGGCTTTTGTACAGAAATTTGTGAGAGTCAGGGACTCTGTAATATCTATCAGGTTTAACTGGCGCTGGGGGTAAGGAGTCAGGGTTCAAACTGGATTCAGTGTACACATCATCCGCAATGTCTAGAACTGGCAGGATGGCAAGGGGTCTGTGTTGAGGCAATAAAAGAAAGTCTCTGAGCCTTTTCTTGGATTCTGAGTAATCCTGACCTTCCCAATGGAAATGCTTCCTCATGGTATGTAAGGTCTCCCCAAAGGAGTAATCCTCAGGCGGGGAGGCTGACTGAATTGATTCCTCAGCATCAGAATCCTCATAAGGGGGTAAAGAATATCCTAGGTCCGAGGAAGAGTCAGAGGAAATGGACACCTGGTCAGAAGATTCATAAGTCTGCATCCTGTCTGGGCCTTTTATCAGGAGGGGGATGGGACCCCCTGATCAGGGTGATTAGGTCCTCAGCCATTTTTAGCATTTGTTTCTTAGGCATGGAAGCCTGTCCTGGAGAGAGTTGCTGTTTCTTTGCTTTTAAGGGAGGCTTAGACTTAACAGAGGGTTTAATGGTTAACTGGGTAGGTCTGAAAACACACCCTCTGTAACTGTGGATTGCTCAGCTACTTCGATTCCCTCTATAGGTTTAGGATCGGTAAGCTGAAGGCCTAGTGTGTCCCATGGCCCAGCCAGCTCCACGTGGGAGTCGGATGTGGTCTGTGGTTCTGTGGAAGCGGTTGTCAGGGGCTGCATAGGCGCCTCGCTGATAACCGGAGAATCGGCGACCGGCCTAGAAGAGGCCTCGTCGTCAGTTTTGGGACTCTGATGCCTGTCCTTGTCCTTGCGCTTTTTATGCATTCGGTCGTCGGAATTTCTGACTGCATGGTGTAATTAAATTTTCTACCAAAATAATGTCGGGCAAAATCAAACCGACGTTTAATAGTGCACTTGTTAAACCTAGCACAAAACCGACAACCAGTGACGTCGTGGTCAGGGCCTAGGCATGGAATACAATAGGAGTGGAAATCCTTATGAGGTATTTGCTTCCCACAAGAAATACAGTTAACTTTTACTGACGTCTGTCTGAGGCAAGAAAAAGTTTCCCCAACGGGGTACTTAGCTTTTTTAGAAGACTTCGGTTCTGGATTCGGAATGAAAATCTCAGTCGGCCGACCGGCACTTGCGAACTGCTTCTGCTTCAGGCACCGCGCAGCAAGAAAGACTGAAAGAAATGGCGTCTGCTGCATCTTATATACCCCTGTCGCACTGACGTCAGGGAGGAGGCGATAGCAACCGATGCTGGACCAAGACTTCGGAACTCTGGCCGACTGCGGGACCGCCTAATGGCAGGATAACCCAAGTGTAATGACTGCAGTATTGTAACACAATGAACATCTGATAGTGCATGTCACCTGCTTTGAAGCGTACGTATCTTCTGCAAGATTTCCTGATAGGGATGTGCAGGTATGCTTCAAGTCTAGTGTTGCCAACCAAGCATCTTTGCCTAGCATAGGAAGCAGCTGGTGAAGGGTCATCATCTTGAATTTTGGAATCAGCAGAAAGGTATTTAGAGTAGAAAGGTCCAGGATAGGAAGTCATGTATTGCCTTTTCTGGGTACCAGAAAGTCTTGAATAAAAACCTTGTCCCTTTTCCTCTTCTGGTACCAAATGAATACCCTCCCATGCTTAAGAGAGAGAGTAGTTGATTTTGGGCCTCTGCCAACTGATTTGGGGGTAGATCTGGCCACCCGCTTGGTGTTGGTAAGGTGTGGAAATGAAATATGTATCCTTGGGACACTACATTTAAAACCGATTTGTCCTGGGTAATGAGTTCCCAGATGTCCTTCAAGGATGCATCTGCAGTCATAACATATGGGTTGTCCTGCCTCAGGCAGCCCTTCGGTCGGCCGGATTCCAAAGTCTGGGTCTGGCCTCGGCTGATGTCGCACTTCACCCGACGTCAGAGCTTCTGGGGTATAAAGGCATCAGCCGACGCCATTTTCCTCAGTCTTTCTTGCCGCGCGGTGCCCGAAGCAGAAGTTGTTCGCAAGTGCCGGTCGGTCAGATCCAGAGATTTCAGCTACCGAAGACTTCTAAAAAAGCTAAGTACCCCGTTGGGGACTCTTTCTTGCCTCAGCCGATGTCAGACAAAGTAAATAATTGTTTAACTTGTGGGAAACAAATACCTCATAAGGATTTCCACTCTTACTGCCTTCCTTGCTTAGGCCCAAACCACGACGTATCAGCTTGTTTAGCCTGTGCTTCCTTCAACCGACGGACACTTAGACGTCGGTCGGAGTTTGCCGAAGAGTTTTTTGGATCTGCTTTTGCATATAAAATGCCGTCGGAGACTCCGACTACACATTTAGCCAAAAAACGTAAGGAAAAGGACCGACACTCGCGGCCCGCGGTTTCGGCTGAAACCACGGTTAGGCCTACCGCGAGTGTCTCTGTTTCGGCTGAAACAGTGTCCTCTGTTCTTCCTTCTGCCGAAAACATACCTCCGACAACCGAGGCCAGAGAGGCCCCGGCTGAGTCGGCTACAAAAATTCCTACCGAAGAAGCAGGCGCACAAGAATTGTCCGATACCATTCCGTTGGACATTTCTACTCCTGCACGTGGGGCAGCTAGGCCACCTGCTTCTATGTCTATTAAGGCCTTCTCCAGGGCTAAAGCAGCTAAAATTTCAAAGGCTTTACCAACAAAATCTTCCTCTCGGAGACCTTCCTCTAGTTCTCAGATTCTCAGCCTTGCTGAGGACCTTATATCTCTGATTAGGGGTTCCCAACCTCACCCAGACAGGGCCTCACAACCTCCTCCTGACAAAAGGCCTAGGACTGAACCCCCTGAACCTCTCTCCTCTGATTATTCCTCGGATGGATCTGATTTATCAGACCATCAGGAAGGACCATACTCACCTTATGAGGACTCTGATGCAGAAGACTCAATTCCTTCTGCTCCCCCCCAGAAGTATTTTCCTTTGGGGAGACTTTGCACTCAATGAGGGAACACTTTCAATGGCAGGGTCAGGATTTTTCTGACTCTAGGAAAAGACTAAGGACCTTTTTACACTTGCCACAGCATAGGCCTTTAGCCATCCCACCTGTACTATCAGTTTTTGATGATGCATACAATGATGTCAGTTCTGCCCCTGATTCTCTTCCCCCGGCCCCTGCCAAACCTGACAGATATTACAGGGTCCCGGATTCTCACTTCCACTTGTATAAGGCCCATGCTGCAGACCCAGAAACTATTTCTCACGGCCCAAAGGGTGTTTCAGCTGCCACTGCCAAAAACCCCCTACCCTCTGAAAGAGAGTCAAGAGCATTAGAGAGATGGGGAAAAAAGGTTTACACATCTGCTACTCTTTCTGCCAGGGCTTTAAACTGTCAATTCCATATGATATAGTACCAGGAATTTTTGTTAGATCAGCTGAATAAAAAGCTTTCCTCTCCTGAACCTTTAGACCGTAAGTCCCTTCAGGATTTGGTACACAACTCTCAGCAGGTCAGTAATCATTTCTTAAAATGTGGCTATGATGCACTGGAGGCTTCATTTAGATCAGCTATGACTGGAACAGTGATTCGAAGGCATGCCTGGCTAAAAGAGCAATCCTTGCCAGACCATGTCAAGTCTAAACTCCTAGATGCTCCTATGGGGAAACGAAGTTTATTTGGCTCCCCTGCACAGGAGATTCTAAAGAAAGTGGAAGAAAAAGCTAAATCTGTGCAAACAGTCAAGGATTTTCTGCAGGTCCAACCTCCGAGGTTCAGCAGAAACTGGCCTTCAAAGAATTGGTCCTTTCCAGACACCTCCAGAGCACAGAGGGGCAGGAATAGACGCCCAAGAGGCAGAGGTCAATCAAGAGGTGCCTACAGGGGTCGTCAGTGGCAACCTGCCAACCAGAGGAGTACCGCCACAGCTGCGACTACAACCACTCCCACAGGACAGACACAATGACTTGGCTCTGATTCTGCCTACCAGGGAACAACTGGAATCACCCTTGGGCAGAAAGTTAGCTTTATTTTCGAAAAACTGGCATTGCATTACAGGAGACAAATGGACTTTGCAAACAATAGACAAAGGCTACAGGTTTCACTTCCACACTTTACCAAAAAAGAGAGGAATGCCAAACCTTCCACCAAGCCAGAAGCCAGAGGCTCTAAAACAAATCATCAACTTACTTCGGATGAGAGCAATAGAAAGGGTACCATCTATGGAACAAGGCCAAGGATTTTACTCCAGACTATTCCTTGTACCAAGAAAAGAAATTCAATGGAGGCCTATTCTCGACTTGTCCGCACTAAACACATATCTCATTGTACCAAAATTCAAGATGCTGACCCTACAGCAGCTTCTTCCCATGTTGGGCAAGGAGTCTTGGCTGGTGACGCTAGATCTCAAGGAGGCATACCTGCACGTCCCTATACGACCAGATTGCAGAAGACACCTCAGATTTCTTGTAGGATCAGAGCATTATCAATTCTCAACATTGCCCTTTGGCTTATCTACTGCGCCCAGAGTATTCACGAAATGCCTGGCATCAGTAATTGCACATTGCAGGCTTCAGGGAATTCAGATCTACCCATACCTGGACGACTGCCTAATACTAGCGGACAACAAGACAAAAATAATACAGGATTTGGCCTATGTCATACAACTGTTACAAGCCTTGGGATACACAGTCAACATCCAGAAGTCAAGACTAGTGCCATCCCAAAGGATAACATTTTTGGGTGCAGATCTGGACACAATAACTCAGATGGCTTTTCTCACAGAAGAAAAACAAAAGCAACTCCCAGTCTGCTTCATGGCTTTGACAAGACAAACTCAGCTTACTGCAAGGAAAGTCCTGCAGGCCCTGGGTTACATGGCATCTTGCATAATCTTGATCCCGCATGCCAGGCTGCATATGAGAAAATTACAATGGTACCTAAGGAATGTATGGTCTCAACACAGACACAGTCTAGAAACCATGATACCAATCATTCCATGCCTGAAAAAAGAATTCCTGTGGTGGGCTCAGGCCTGCCAGACCAACAGAGGGTTGCCTTTCAACAAACCACAACCAAGGCAAACCATCACCACGGACGCCTCAGACCTAGGCTGGGGGGGCACACATGGAAGACAAGTGTATCCAAGGCCTATGGTCTCAAGACCAGCTGAATCTACATATAAATCTAAAGGAGATGCTGGCAGTGAAGCATGCAATCGAGGCATTCAAATCATTCCTCCAGCAAGGACATCTGCTGATAAGGACAGACAATACCACAGTCATGTGGTACATCAACAAAAAGGGAGGCACGCGTTCCTACCCTCTATGCCGGATGGCAATGGACCTGTGGAACCTAGGCCTGAATCTCAACATTCAACTGCAGGCCAAATTCGTACCAGGAAAAGAGAATTCACTAGCAGACAGCTTAAGCAGAACTACCACGGATGCTCACGAATGGATGCTGCATCCAGACATCTTCAAAAACATAACAAAGAAATGGGGAATGCCAGAGATAGACCTGTTTGCCTCCCCACTCAACCACCAACTGAAGAAATTCTGCTCAAGAGAATACCACCCACAAGCCTGGAGGGTGGACTCCCTCTCTTTCAGCTGGAAGGCCCTGACAGTTTATGCCTTTCCACCTCTCCCATTGATGTACAAAGTTCTACTGAAGATCAGACAGGAACAGCCAAAGGTGATTCTGATAGCTCCAGACTGGCCAAGGCAGCATTGGTATCCGCTACTGAGAAGCATGTCTCGGACGAACTCATGGCCTCTACCCCTATGGCCTTTACTGCTAATGCAGAACAACTACAAGACCCTGCATCCAAACTTGAAAACGCTGCAGCTAACTGCCTGGAAAATTGCATAAAACAAAACCAAACTGTTTTATCTCAGAGGGTCAAGGACATTATCCTGGAGGCTCGCAGACCCTCCACAAGAAAAACATACTCAGCTAAATGAAAGAGATTCCTCATTTGGAGTGCATCAAAGGGTACAAATGTCACACTGGCAAACCTAGCACACATCCTAGAATACTTAGCAGAACTGTTCCACAATGGCCTGTCCTATTCTTCCATTAAGATTCATGCATCAGCAATTTCAGCAGAGTACAACATGGATCCTCCCATCTTCTTTCACCCTCTCCTCAGACAATTTTTAAGAGGGATCAAAAACGTAAAACCTCCAAGGAAACCACCTCTGCCTGCATGGGATCTCAATTTTGTGCTGGAAAAATGAACACTTCCCCCTTTTGAACTAGCAGCATCAGCAGACTTACAGTTCTCTTCTTGGAAAACTGCTTTCCTTCTAGCAGTCACTTCAGCAAGAAGAGTGTCCGAGTTACAGGCATTAATGGCAGTGCAGCCTTTCCTGATCTTTCACCAAGATAGAGTGTCTCTGAGAACCAATCCTACTTTCATGCCAAAGGTGGTATCCAGGGTATCCTTGAACCAAGCTATTCATTTGCGTACGTTCTTCCCTAACCCACAGAACAGGGGGGAAAAACTATTGCACACCTTGGATGTACACAGACAACTACGCTACTATCTGGACAGAACTAAAACCAGCAGAAAAACTAACCAACTTCTGGTAGCATATGCAACTGGAGTGCAAGGAAAAGCAATTTCCAAACAGACAATTTCAAAATGGATAGGAAATTGCATTCGATTCTGCTACTCTTTTCATGGAAGGACAACTCCTGAAAATATCAGGCCTCACTCCACAAGAGCCACAGCCACCACTACAGCTTTCCTACGAGGAGTGGCTACCAAAGACATTTTAGAAGCTGCTACTTGGAGCTCCGTGCATACGTTTGCCAAGCATTACAATCTACCTTTATACTCCAGATCCCGAGCAGGTTTTGCAACTGCAGTTTTACAGGGGATCTTAACTACACCATCAACTCTTAGTGCCTCTTCCCCCAGTTTGGCTATGATATTCTACCCATATGTTAGGACTGCAGATGCATCCTTGAAGGACATAGTACAGTTTTGTACCTACCATAAATGTAGATGTCCGATAGGTATGCATCTGCAGTCAGGATTACCCGCCCTCCTTCCCCTCTGTGGTATTCCTAGGGTGCTTACCCCTCTTTTTAGCTAGCTGGGGGAATCTATTATGGTGTATTTGTTTGTATGTATATATATATATATATATATATATATATCTATGTTGCTTACTACTGTTTGGAATTTTCAACATTTATCCAAATTTAGCCTTCCTAGAGGGCACCTGGCATCTGGGGCAAGAAACACTGAGGAAAATGGCGTCGGGTGAAGTGCGACATCAGCCGAGGCCAGACCCAGACTTTGGAATCCGGCCGACCGAAGGGCTGCCTGAGGCAGGACAACCCATATGTTATGACTGCAGATGCATACCTATCGGACATCTACATTTATGGTAGGTACAAAACTGTACTTTTTTGGCCTGCAGACCAATCTTTCCGCCAAAAGGAGCATTCAGTTGGGAAGTGCTTGGAAGTTTTAAAAGTAAGTCATTGAGATAGTTTTCCATAGGGGAAGTCTTACTACTCCCTGATTTGGGTGCGGAAACCCCCCACTGCTTAGTCTTGTGTGTCCCCCTGGGACTGAAACCTGGGGTTTCTGCTGTGTCTAGGTTTGGCTTAAGACCTGGATGGGGTTGGAAAGGACCAATTCTTAGAGGGCCAGTGCCTACTAAATCTAGGAGGCTGAACTTGTAAAAAATCTTTAACAGTTTGCATAGATTTTGCTTTATCTTCTATCTTTTTAAGAACTTCCTCAGCCTTGTTGCCAAACAGGCAGTCCTGATTTAAGGGACCATCCAAAAATTTTGCTTTAACATGATCAGGCAAAGATTGCTCCTTAGAAAACCAACAAAAAACCAAAAGCAGTCTTGAAAAAGACTGAACGATGAAAGATTGCTCCTTAAGCCAAGTATGCCTTCTGAGCACAGACCCAGTAACAGCAGCCCTGCAAGAGGCCTCTAATGAATCAAATCCACATTGCAAAGTATGTTTTCCAACCTGTTCAGCAGAATGCATTAAATCCTGGAATTCTTTATTTTCCGCACAGTCAGGAATCAACATCATTTTTTGTTTAAGCAATCCAATAACATGTTGCTAATAGTTTAACAAATAAAACTGGCAGTTTAAAGCCCTAATGGCTAATGTTGCAGAAGTGTAAACCTTCTTACCCCATCTATCCAGCACCATGGGAGTCTCTATCAGAAAGGGTAGGATTTTTAGCAGTAGAAGCCTTAATGCCTTTGGGTCCCTGTGAAATAGTCTCTAGATCTGCAATAGGATTTTTAAAAATAAACTTGTGTGAATCAGGAACCCTGTAATATCTGTCAGGTTTTCTGAGAGCAGGAGGCAAAGAATCAGAGGCCAAACTAGATTCCGAAAAAGCATCATCAACAATGTCTAGTACCGGAGGAATAGCTAAAGGCCTATGCTGAGGCAGGAGTAAGAAATCCCTAAGCATCTTTTTTGAATCAGAAAAATCCTGGCTTTCCCAGTGGAAATGCTCCCTTAGAGTATGTAAGGTTTCACCAAAAGAAAAATCCTCTGGAGGGGAAGCAGAGGGAATAGAGTCCTCATAGTCGCTCCTAAAGCTGTTCAGCTCCAGCCCCCCAACTATAGCTTTGGGACTCAACCCAAATGTGATGACTGCAACACTGAAACACGAAGAACATAGTACAGTTGTGTACACCTACCATAAATGTAGATGTTCGAGTGTATTCACTGTTGCAGTCCAGGTTACCCTCCTGCCATCCCCCTTATTTTTGCTGGAACTTATCTTTACTTCTCTAATCTATACAACCTAGGTAGGTGGTGTATTTGCTTATAGATGAAGATAAAGCTTATTTTTGTGCATGTATGTGTTATTTACATAATTTTTGCCTACCCTTTTGGGGGCACCTGACATCTGGGGCAAGAAAAACTGAAGAAAATTGCATCAGCTGCATCATTTATACGTCTTGACGACCTGACGTCAGGGAAGAGGCGACAGCAACCGATGCAGGACCCAAGACTTTGGAATTCAGGCTGACTGAGGGCAACCTGCCAGCAGGATAACCCAAATGTAATGACTGCAATAGTGAATACACTCGAACATCTACATTTATGGTAAGTGTACACAACTGTACTTTCTCTGTCCTCTCTGTGGCTATTACTCACCCATTTCAGGGGTATTGGTATTTACTTTTTACTGGTGTTTTTTTCCCCACCATATCTTAGCTCCCTATTTGGGGGGCTTCTGACATTTGGGGCAAGAAATTGATGTAATGATGTCGGCTGCCTGTTTTAATACCCGTGACGACCTGACGTCAGTCCTGGAGCAACAGCATCCGACGAAGAAATACTAAGTCTCTGGTATTCGGGCCGACTGAGGGCTACCTGCACACAGATAACCCAAGAGTGATGACTGCAACAGTGAATACACTCAACATCTACATTTATGGTAAGTGTATACAATTGTACTTTTCAGTGACAGCTACTATATCTGGGAGTATTGTGTTAGTCAGGAGTGGAATTCTGTTATTTTTTTAGAGGCTGCATATATTCAAGGTGACTAGCATCATTTGCTTTGTAGAAGGTTTTTGAGGGGGAAGAGTGTTTGAGTGGGTCCAGGATTAGGGTGGATGGTCCCCACACTGGGTTAGGTTAAGGTAGGGGAAGAATTTTTTTTTGGTTAGTGACAGTTTTGCGTGAGAGTGAGGCAAGATATAGTTGTGGAGTGGGTTCTAAGGAGAATTCTAAAGTTCTTCTTTAAGACGTCTAGTATGTTAGGCTCAATAAGGCCTGGCTGCTATGTTTGAGAAATTGTTTATGTAATTTTGGGGCTAGGTAGGTTTATGTGCGAGTGATTTGAGGGAGATATTGTGTGTTCGTAGTAATAGAGCTGTATTTGTGTGTAAGGTGACAGAGTATTGTTTAGGTTGTAACATTTTGTATGTATGACATAGAAGTATTAAAATGAGTAGGTAGGTTAGGTGTGCAGTGAAGGCTGGGTTTGTGAGGGGAGTAGGGTATGGTTATGTGGAATGATTTTGTCAAGAGTGGTTGTGTAGTCGTGTTTCTAGTTCCTAGAGAATGTCTTGTCTGCCTGTTGTAACATCCAACCCACCATTCTTCATTTAATAGTTTTCAGTCATAACCCCCAAAAAATAAAAGTGAGGGTTATTGTAAACACAACAGTAACTACCCTCGCCATCTGTTGCTTATGATAATTTGCCTGCACAGGTTTATTTTTTTTTTTCTGATGGTCTACTAATTTTGTTGAACATGCTATTAAAAGGGAAGGATTCCTTGCGACTTGAGTCGACCTACTTTTTGGTTACTGTGCATAGTGCATGAGTAAGAAGCGCTCTCAGTGAAATAGGATGAGTTTCTCTATCAGCACACTTATGTTTTTGAAAGTACTGCAGAGTATTTCCATACCAAACAGTTTCTTCATGTCCCAAATGTCTTGTAAATTTCTGCAGTGCAGTTAGGGAGAGGGTTACAATTTGTAACCTACAGTTTTGGCCATCACTGTATGTGGCTAGTTGTACCACATGAGTAGCTTGTGGGAGTGATGTTGTGTTGAGAGAGTGGTTGTATAGTCGTGTTTCTAGTGTTAAAGAAAGTCTTGTCTGCTTGTGACATCCATCCCTCCATTCTTCTTTATTTTACTTTTCAGTCATAACCCCCCGAAACTAAAAGTGCTTTTATTGGTAATTTTTTTTCAGTGTAGAAAAACTGTAGTTATCCTATGGTCATTGTAGTCAGTATTGCAGTACTGAGTCTGGGGAATTCTTGCATTCAGAAGTATGCAGTCTCATCCTAAGCACTAGAAAATTTGTCCCTCAGCAGGTTGTATGGAGGAGTGCTTAATCAGCACCCTATTTTTCTTGCTGAGCCAGTCCAGTTCAGAACTTTCATTTGTGTCATCAGTGAGGCCTTTGTCCTGTGAGTCATCAAAGCTAAGTATCTCTTTATTGGGATTTGCTGCTGATGTCAGTTAAGGTCAAGTGCTGACTTAAGTGCAGAGAACAAATTATTCACAAGGGCTTCATTCCTGTTGCTTCATGATGGTCATCCTGTTTTACTGTTGCAACACTGACTCTTCTTTAGGATTTCCTTGGCCAACTTAATACCACTCAGGCATCAAGATGTTTGTGTACAAGTAGTCAGTCAGCATCATATCAGTTTGTTCTTGCTGCCGGAGCCTGATATAATCTTCATAATGTCAGTGGTTCATCTGAAGCCAGAGCTAAGAATGCCAGAACCTAAGTAGCCTATTTGGAAACAGTTTTTCTTGATGATTAAAATTGTTAGATGTCAGTGGCTAAGACGAATGTTTGCCTAGAGTGTGGGGAAACAAATCCTTTATCAGGACTTCTGCAGTCTTGTCTGTCTTTTGCCTAGGCCTAGAGCACGACATGTCCCACTGTACCCCTTGTGCCCATTTTAACTCCAGAATGATTAAGCATGGGCAGAATCTCTGGGGGAAAACCTGGAGAAGGAGATGAAGCAGTGAGGGCCTGCACACACTACAGTGTCCACTTGGCAGGCTAAGCCTGTATTTCCTTGTAAAAGAGGTGTCCGAAGACATTCAGGATGTTCGTGTTTCACTGTTGCAGTCATTACTCTTGGGTTATCCTGCTGGCAGGCTACCCGCAGTCAGCCAGAATTCCAAAGTCTAGGTCCGGCATCGGTTGCTGTCGCCTCTTCCCTGACGTCAGTGCGCCAGGGGTATAAAAGATGCAGCCAACGCCATTTTCTTCAGTCTTCTTGCCGCGCGGTGCCTGAAGCGAAAGCAGTTCGCAAGTGCCGGTCAGCCGACTCCTGAGATTTTCAAATCTGAATTTCATAACCGATGTCTTCATTAAAGCTTAGTACCCCGTTGGGGAAACTTTTTTTCTTGCTCCAGACCGATGTCAGAAAAAGTTAACAGTTGTATTTCTTGTGGGAAGCAAATACCTCATAAGGATTTTCACTCTTACTGTATTCCTTGCCTAGACCCTGATCACAACGTTGCTAGCTGTCGGTTTTGTGCTAGATTTAACCAACGCATTTTCAAGCGTCGGTCCGATTTTTCATTTCATTACTTTGGCCGAAGATTTAATTATATAATGCCTGCGGAACAGCCGACAATCAGAGTTTACAAAAAACACAAGGACAAGGATAGGCATCCGAGGTCCAAAACCGACTATGAAGCCTCTTCTAGGCCAGTCACCGGTTTGCCGGTTCTCAGTGAGGCACTTTCGCAGCCCCTGGCGCCCGCTACCTCAGAGCCACAGGCATCTGCTTCTGAGGGTGTCTTCAGACCTACACAACTATATGTTAAGCCATCTTCAGCTTCAAAGACAAAGACTAAAGCAGCCCTAAAGACAAAGAAACAAGTACAGCATTCTCTTATTCAGACTTCAATGCCTAAAATCAGATGCTCAAAATGGCCGAAGACCTAATTACTTTGATCAGGGGCTCCCATACCTCTCCTGATAAGAGGCCTAGGCAAGAGACAGAGTATGATTCTTCTGATCAGGTTTCTATTTCCTCTGATTCCTCTTCTGAATAGGATTACTCCATGCTTCCCTATGAGGATTCTGATGCTGAAGAATCCATTCCTTCAGCCTCTCCTCCTGAGGACTATTCTTTTGGGGAAACACTGCATACTATGAGGGAGCATTTCCACTGGGAGAGCCAAGATTATTCTGAGTCTAAGAAAAGGCTCAAAGACTTCCTGCTTCTTCGTCAGCACAGACCCCCTGCTATTCCACCTGTTCTAGACATTGTAGATGTATTTTCAGAGTCCGGACTGTCCCCTGACTCTCTATCCCCTGCACTTGCTAAGCCAGACAGATACTACAGGGTCCCGAATTCTCATAAATTCCTATATAAGAACCCCGCTGCAGACCCAGAAATTATATCTCAGGGTACCAAGGGGGTTAAAGCTTCCACTGCAAAAAACTCTGTCCCCTCTGATAAGGGATTCTAGGGCTCTAGACAGATGGGGGGGGGGGGAGTTTACACTTCTGCCACTCTGGCTGTAAGTGCTTTAAATGGTCAATTTCATGTGCTTAAATATCAGCAATATTTAATGTCACTAGTTAAACAAAAAATGTAGACAAAAATACTGAATATTCAGAGAGCAAGGAATTGCAGGATTTATTGCATGCAACTGAACAAGTGGGAAAGCATACTTTGCAATGTAGTTATGATCCACTGGAGGCCTCTTGCAGGGCCGCTGTTACAGGTTCTGTTATTAGAAGGCATGCTTGGTTAAAGGAACAAAATCTGCCTGATCATGTTAAAGCAAAATTATTAGATGCACCATTACAGCATGATACTGGTTTGGTACTAAAGCAGAAGAGGTGTTGAAAAAAATGGAGGATAAAACAAAATCCATGCAGACAGTCAAGGATTTCTTACAGGTACAGCCACCCAGGTTTAGCAGGAACTGGCCTTCTAAAAATTGGTCCTTTCCAGTCTCAGACCACAGAGGCAGATACAGGCATCCCAGAGGCAGATCTCAGCCCCAAGGCTCATACACATCTAAACAATGGGGTGCTCCTACCTCCAAAAACGGAGAAGACAAATCACAGCCTTACAGGAAACTATCCCAATGACTTTCCTCTACCAGTTCCAAGCAGTTTTCTTTTGACAGCCCCCTTAGGGGGAAAACTAGCACTTTTTTCATCAAATTGGCAAATGGTTACCAAAGACAAATGGGTTCTGAACATAGTGTCTCAAGGCTACAAGTTCCATTTTCACACTCTACCAAGGTCAAAGGGCATGCCAGACCTGCCGCACAATCAATGGGCAGAGGCACAAAAACAAATTACAACCCTCCTGGACATGAGGGCCATTCAGCAAGTACCACAACAAGAGCAGGGGCAAGGATTTTACTCCAGACTTTTCCTAGTACCCAGGAAGGACAAAACCTGGAGACCAGTTCTGTACCTGTCTATACTAAATACATTTCTGGAAGTTCCAAAATTCAAGATGTTGACACTTCAGCAGCTGCTGCCCATGCTGGACAAGAAGGCTTGGTTCGTAACTTTGGACCTAAAAGAGGCATACCTGCATGTCCCAATCAGACAATCTTGCAGAAGATACCTCAGATTCATAGCTGGCTCAATGCATTACCAATTCTCTGCACTGCCCTTTGGCTTATCTACTGTGCCCAGGGTCTTTACAAAATGCCTGGCACTAGTAATTGTGTTTTGCAGACAAAAAGGAGTTCAAATATATCCCTACTTGGACGACTGCCTAATTCAAGCAGAGAACAAAGACACTCTTCTACAACAAAACCACTTATCTGCAAGGAAAATCCTGCAGGCCTTGGGTTTCATGGCATCCTGCATTCTACTAATACCATATGCCAGACTGCATATGAGGAAACTACAGTGGTATCTGAAAAGTGTTTGGACTCAGCATTGCCACAGCCTGGAGACAGTAATTGCACTCATTCCCTGACTAGAACAGGAGTTTCGATGGTGGGCAGAAGCCCGTCACCAAAACAAGGGTCTGCCATTCAGTTTACCCACAACCAGACAGACGCTGACAACAGATGCATCAGATTATGCCTGGGGGGCCCATATGGCAGGAAAATGTATTCAGGGCACATGGCCTGCAAACCAGATGCATCTTCACATCAAACAAAGAGATGCTAGCTGTTCAAAATGCCCTGACAGCTTTCAAGGACCTGCTTCATCCAGGGCAATTACTGATAG
The DNA here is from genome assembly GCF_019279795.1 of Protopterus annectens. Classification (NCBI taxonomy): domain Eukaryota; kingdom Metazoa; phylum Chordata; order Ceratodontiformes; family Protopteridae; genus Protopterus; species Protopterus annectens. Next base: position 1,367,124,821 of record NC_056747.1, read on the forward strand.
ACAGACAACACTACTGTCATGTGGTACATAAACAAGCAGGGAGGTACTCATTCCTACCCCCTCTGCAGACAAGCAGTGACCTTACTGGACACAGCATTGGCTTTTCCAGTTCACCTGCAAGCACAATTCCTGCCAGGTTAAACAAATACTCTGGCAGACGAACTAAGCAGAAACCTCATGGATCCCCACGAATGGAAACTGGATCCACAAGTCTTCAGGATGATAAGGAAATGGGGATTCCCAGACGTAGATCTATTTGCCTCCCCTCACAAATGTCAATTGCAGAGATTTTGCACAAGGATTTATCACAAGCAAGCATGGAAATTGGATGCCCTATCATTCAGCTGGAAAAATCTAACAGTATGTGCTTTTCCCCCACTGCCTCTCCTTCCCAGAGTACTCCTAAAGGTCAGACAAGAGAAGCCAAAAATGATTCTGATTGCACCAGACTGGCCACGCCAGCACTGGTCCCCAATCCTAAAGAGCTTGTCTCGAGGTCCAGCATGGATATTGCCTCAAACTTCTCACTTGCTGACCCAACAAAACAATAATTTCCTGTGCAGCCAACTCAGGACCTTAAATCTGGCAGCATGGCTGATAATGTAGCCATTCAGAAAACTCCTCTTTCAAAAGCTGTTATGGATGTTATCTTGGAGGCCAGGAGGCTCAGTACCAGAAAATCTTATGCAGAAAAATGGAAGAGATTCTGTGCTTGGAACCAGGAACAAGGCATTGACACGTCTTTACCAAATATTCCTCAGATTTTACAATACCTAACTTAGATGCTGAACCAAAGGGCTTTCTTTCTCATCAATTAAGATTCATGCCTCTGCCATTTTTGCACATTACAATACGGAACCACTTATCTTTTCTCATCCTTTAATAAGGCAGTACCTCAGAGGGGCTTAAAACATTAGGCCTCCAAGGAGAGCACCAATTCCGGCCTGGGACCTCATTTATGTTTTGGAAAAACTCGCACTGCCTCCTTTCGAGCCAGCATCAACAGCGGATATTAAATTCTTATCCTGGAAATCCTTATCTGCTCCTAGCCATAACCTCTGCAAGGCGAGTCTCGGAGTGACAAGCACTCATGGCTGTGGAACCTTTCATCATTTTTCTTCCAGACAGGGTTTCTCGGAGGACAAACCCTACATTTATGCCAAAGGCGGTGTCCAGTGTGGCCTTCAATCAAACCATTCACTTGCCTACCTTTTACCCAAATCTACAGAATAAGGGTGAGAAAATTCTGCATTCTTTGGACATATACAGGCAGTTACGCTTGTACTTGGACAGAACTAAAGCTTTCAGAAAGACTGAGCAACTTTGTGTCATATGCTGCAGGATCACAAGGAAAGGCTGTCTCAAAACAGACCGTTTCTAAATGGATAGCCCATTGCATCCGTTTCTGCTATTCTCAACATGGCAAATCAGTGCCGAAGGGCATTAGACCTCATTCCACCAGAGCAGCAGCCACTTCAGCAGCCTTCCTCAGAGGAGTACCAACCAAAGAAATCTTAGAGGTTGCAACTTGGAGTTCAGTGCACACCTTTACAAAGCGCTACCACTTGCCTCTCTACTCTAAGTCCAGAGCAGGCTTCGCCACTGCAGTTCTGCAGGGCCTCATAGCCTCTCCTAATCCTGTTTAGCCCAGCCACACATCCTCAGCTTTGGGATTCAACCCAAGAGTAATGACTGCAACAGTGAAACACTAAGAACATAGTACAGTTGTGTACCTACCATAAATGTAGATGTTTGAGTGTATTCACTGTTGCAGTCCAGGTTACCCACCCACCATCCCCCTTCTCTTTGCTGGGACTTATCTGCACTTTTCTATCCTATATAACCTTTTTAGTGTATTTGCTTGTAGACGAAAGAAATTTTATTTTTGTGCATGCATTTCTTATTGCTATATTTTTTAGCCTACCTATTTGGGGCACCTGACATCTGGGGCAAGAAAAACTGAAGAAAATGGCGTCTGCTGCATCTTTTATAACCCTGGCGCACTGACGTCAGGGAAGAGGCGACACCAACCGACGCCGGACCTAGACTTTGGAATTCTGGCTGACTGCGGCTAGCCTGCCAGCAGGATAACCCAAGAGTAATGACTGCAACAGTGAATACACTCTAACATCTACATTTATGGTAGGTACACAATTGTACCATGCTGGGCAATAGGTGATCGGGGTCCAATAGTCCACACAGATGTGTAATTATCACAGGTGAAGACTGTTTTTGCAGTCCATTCTGATGACACAGCATGTGACCAAGGCCTCTAGCGAGGCTGTTTTGGAGTCCGCTACAGAATTCCTGCGACATCTGCACAGGCCAAAGAAGTCAGAGTGACTGACTGGATCTAGGCTAGGCTTGTTTCTCAGACCTCCGCTTCCAACTCCTGTCCCAGTTCTACTGATGGGGGAGGGTGAAATCCCCTCAGCTGCAGAGGAAACTTTAGCTGACCAGGCACAGGCCGCAGCTTGGGGCAGAGTACATCCAACACCACACCAAAAATCAGACCCAAAGTCAAACACAAAAAGGCTGCTTCCACTTGTCTCAAGCCTTCTGAGTCTGTCACTCTAGGCCTGATTGCAAGACGTTTTCAGGCTGTCAGTGTTTCTAAGATTTCATGATAGCCAAACAGCTGAGCCATGATAGGATCCCTTAGTACAGGAAATTCTTATCCCCCCCCCCCCCGAATCTACTAATTATTATGATTGTGATAAAGATGAGTTGACATATGTTGACCAGATTTCCTTTAGGTCATATGCAGACTGAGTCAGACAAAACTTTTACTTTAGCCTCACCATTTGATAATTTCCCCTTTGGAGAGACCCTCTCCTAGATGAGGGAGTTCTTCAGCTGGGAGGCTCAGGATTGCTTTCAGTCTAAGAAAAGGGTTATAAAAATTCTTAGGCTTGCTAGTCATTCCTGTAGTCTGATGTGGATGGTGGTATCCTGAACACTTCATTGCAGTCTGACTCCCAAGAAGTCATACAGTTTTTATAGGGTACTGGATTCCCATAAACAACTCTTTAAGAACCCTGTGATAGACTCTGAAGTGGTTTTCTCAGGTCCCAAGGGAGCCAAAGGCAGTACTTCTAGGAAACCATTGCCAAATGAGAAGGTAGAACCCTAGACCGATTTGGCAAAAATGTATACATATCACCTATCCGGACCATGAGAACATTTGTTAGATGTCCTGTTCGTCTGTTACAGTATTCGTTACATAAGGGACTCCCGTTACACCCTTTTACTCCACTTTGAGGGTCATATTTGTGAACCGCTTTAGACGTCCTAGTTGGGAGGGGGGATGGAAGGTCTGCATGGCCAATAGTATTGGCCTTCAGTTGAGAGGGAGACCAGACCCTTTGTGCTTTCAGGTGCCCGAAGGTTACTCCCCAACCTATGTCTGAGGTGTCTCAGAAGATCTCTTGACGTGGAGCAAGAGGGTATAAGGGGAGTCCTTCGTGTAGTGAATACTGCACCAGTGAAGAGAGGGACATATATCTTTATGGTAAGATTTTACACAACTATTCTTTTCATATGATTAAATTCCAGGAAACTCGCCAGGACCAGATGAAAGAAAATGGAGGTGGTAGAAGATGGAGCTCTCCACAAAGAATTAGAATTCTGAAACTCCTAATGTCCTTTTCTTATGTTGCAGTATTCTTAGTATGGGACTCCCTGCCTCGGGCGGCCCAAATGTCTGCTCCTATACAAAAGCTAAAGTCTGGCTGCTGTAGGTGCATAGGAAGTCACACGTAGGGGCATAAACCAGGGACCTTAAATGTGACGTCTGCATGCACAGACCTCAGAACTTTTCAGCCTCAGTCGACAAGTCACATAAATTGCTTCGCTCCTCTACTTTGAAGACGTCTAAAGCTAAGTACCCCGTTGAGGATTTTGATTTAATTTTTGCTGTACCCAACCATTAGACGATGTCTGATACGAAGGGTAAATGCCGATGCGGGTCCCAGATTCCACATAAGGGTACGTGCGACTTTTGCATTTTCTGCCTAGGCCAAGAACACGACCATACCTCTTGCTCTGTTTGTCAATCATTTGTACCCAAAACCCTCATTAGCCTTCTGGCCGCCTTAAGTCTGTATTTAGAAAACCAGAGGCTCAAAAAGCTAGTGCTCAGGATGGATCCAGAGTCATCTGCCCCACTGGAACCACCGTGGAAAAAGGGCTAGGTTCCAAGGCCTAGTCCTTCTGCCTCTCCACTATTGGACGTCCTGCCAGCTTCCGATTTAGGAGTTGAGGGACATTCGTTAAAGCCATCTACTTTGGTGACTCCCCTCGAGGAAGCCACCTCGGAAGTAATGACCAGCACATCCACGGAGATAGCTCAGACATGGGTCCCTATCGATGTCGAGGGGGAACCAGATAACGCTGGACGACTGACCAGAAGGCCATTACCTGAAGCCCCTATTCCTATCCAGGCCTTCTCTTAAGACTACTCCTTTGAAAAGGAAGCAGAAAACTAAACACCTGCCTCCACCCTCAGAGGGAGTTCCAGACTGGCAATCCTTCACCAGCTCCTTGATGCAGGCCTTCATGGCCCTTAGGACAATGGCTTCTTCCCACTCCACCATTCCTGATGTCCTTCAAGGATGCATCTGCAGTCCTTACATATGGGTTGTCCTGCCTCAGGCAGCCCTTCGGTCGGCCGGATTCCAAAGTCTGGGTCCAGCGTCGGCTGATGTCGCCCTTTCCCTGACGTCAGAGCGCCTGGGGTATAAAAGAATCAGCCAACGCCATCTTCCTCAGTCTTTCTTGCCGCGTGGTGCCCGAAGCAGAAGCAGTTCGCAAGTGCCGGTCGGCCAGCTCCTGTAACTTCAGTTATCGAAGACTTCAAAAAGCTAAGTACCCCGTTGGGGACTCTTTCTTGCCTCAGCCGATGTCAGATCAAACGCTTAAAGTTAATAATTGCTTGACTTGTGGGAAACAAATACCTCATAAGGATTTCCATTCCTACTGCCTCCCTTGCCAAGGCCCAGACCATGACGTCTCTGCCTGTACTGCCTGTGCCTCCTTTAATCGACGCACTCTTAGGCGTCGGTCGGAGTTTGCAGAGGAATTTTTTGGGGCTAGTTTCTCTTATAAAATGCCGTTGGAAACTCCGACTTCTCATTTAACCAAAAAACGGAAGGACAAGGACCGACACACTCGGACCATGGTTTCGGCTGAAACCACGCCTAGGCCTACCGCGAGTGTCTCGGTCTCAGCTGAAACAGAGTCCTTGGTACTTCCGACCGTAGAAACCGCACAACCGACAGCCTCGGCCCCGGAGGCTTCTTCTGAGTCTGTTATGGATTTACCCTCGGAAAGCGGTGTTCAGGAAACTACCGACACCATTCCCCTAGACAAAACTACACCAGCATGTGGAGCAGCCAGGCCCCCTGCATCCATGTCCATTAAAGCATTCACTAGGGCTAAAGCTGCTAAGCAACAAAAATCTCTGCCTCCCAAGACTATTTCTCAGGGATCCACTACAGGTTCACAGATACTAAGTTTGGCTGAGGACCTTATTTCCTTAATTAGGGGCTCTCAGCCTCATCCGGACAGGGGCTCTCAACCCCCCACTAGACAAAAGGCCCAGGGTTGAGTCTGCTGATCCTCAGTCCTCTGATGAGGCCTCTGATGGCTCTGCTCTATCAGACTACCAGGAGGAGGCCTTCACGGCCTACGAGGATTCTGATGCAGAGGAATCTATTCCCTCTGCCTCCCTTCCTGAGGAGCTGTCCTTTGGGGAGACCCTTCACTTCATGAGAGAGCATTTCCAATGGCAGGGCCAGGAATTCTCCGATTCCAGGAAGAGATTAAGGACTTTTCTTCATTTACCTCAGCATAGACCTTTGGCTATTCCTCCTGTTTTAAGTGTCATTGATGATGTGTATTCTGAGTCTAGCACTACCCCTGACACCCTTCCTCCGGCTCCTGTTAAACCCGATAGGTACTACAGGGTCTCGGACTCACATCATTTCCTTTACAAGGCCCACTCTGCTGACCCAGAAACTATTTCCCAGGGCCCTAAAGGGGTTGCAGCTGCCACTACTAAAAATCTGCTCCCCTCTGAAAGGGAGTCCAGGGCTTTAGAGAGATGGGGTAAAAAAGTGTATACTTCTTCCACTCTGAGGGCTTTAAATTGTCAATTTCATATGATACAGTACCAAGAGTATTTGTTAGATGAATTGCAGAAAAAACTGTCTTCTCCTGAACCCCTAGACCGTAAGTCACTTCAGGATCTGGTACATAACTCACAACAGGTTAGCAACCATTTCTTGCAGTGTGGTTATGATGCATTGGAAGCTTCATGTAGGTCAGCAATGACAGGTGCAGTCATACGTAGACATGCTTGGCTGAAGGAACAATCTCTGCCAGATCATGTTAAGGCTAAGCTTCTGGATGCTCCACTGGAAAAGCAAAAGTTATTTGGCTCCACTGCTCAGGAGGTCTTAAAGAAATTTGAGGAAAAGGCTTAATCTGTACAAACAGTCAAAGATTTCCTCCAGGTACAACCACCAAGATTCAGCAGAAATTGGCCTTCTAAGAATTGGTCCTTTCCAGAAGAGAGATTTCAAAGAGGCAAGAACAGGCGTGCTAGAGGTAGAGGGCAAGCTAGAGGCTCATACAGAGGACGTCAATGGCAGCCTCCTAACCAGAGAGGTGGTGCAGGACCAGCAACTGCTGCACAAGGACAGACTCAATGACTTCACCTTGACCCCGCTGACCAGGGCTCAATTAGAAGCACCTTTGGGCGGAAAGTTGTCTTTATTCCAAACAAATTGGCACAGTATTACAAGGGACAAATGGACACTGCAAATAATCGACAAAGGATACAGGTTCCATTTCCATACATTACCAAAAAGAAAAGGAATGCCAAACCTGCCACCAAATCAAAGGGCAGAGGCTTTAAAACAAATTGCCAACCTATTGCAAATGAAAGCTATAGAAAAGGTTCCTCTCGCAGAACAAGGCCAAGGATTTTATTCCAGACTATTCCTTGTCCCAAGAAAAGAAAAACAATGGAGGCCTATTCTCGATTTGTCTGCACTGAATACTTATCTCATTGTGCCAAAATTCAAAATGCTGACCCTACAGCAACTCCTTCCCATGCTGGGCAAGGGGTCTTGGCTGGTAACTCTAGACCTCAAGGAGGCATACCTGCATGTCCCTATCAGACAAAGTTGCAGAAGACACCTCAGATTTCTTGCAGGTTCAGAGCATTGTCAATTCTCAGCATTGCCCTTTGGCTTATCTACTGTGCCCAGAGTATTCACGATATGCCTGGCATCAGTAATTGCACACTGCAGACTCCAGGGGATTCAAATATACCCATATCTGGACGACTGCCTTATACAAGCGGACAGCCAACAAACTTTAGAAAAACATTTCAATTATGCCATCCGTCTACTGCAGGCCTTGGGATACACAGTCAACATTCACAAGTCAAGACTTGTGCCATCCCAAAGAATAACGTTTCTGGGTGCGGAACTAGATACAACCACCCAAATGGCTTTTCTCACAGAAGAAAAACAAAGACAACTACCAGATTACTTCAAAAATCTGACAAAACAAACTCGGATGACTGCAAGGAAAATCCTGCAGGCCCTGGGTTACATGGCATCGTGCATTCTTCTGATTCCACAAGCAAGGCTGCATATGAGAAAACTACAATGGTACCTGAGGAGTTTATGGTCTCAGCACAATCACAGCCTAGAAGCTTTGATACCACTCATTCCATGCCTTCAAAAGGAATTCCTGTGGTGGGCCGTAGCAAGTCAGTCAAACAGAGGTCTGCCTTTCAGCAAACCAGTAACCAGCCAAACCATTACCTCGGACGCTTCAGACCATGGCTGGGGAGCACATATGGAGGACAGATGCATCCAAGGACTATGGTCTCAGAAAGAATTGCGCATGCACATAAACCAAAAGGAAATGCTGGCAGTGATGCATGCAATCGAGGCCTTCAAGCACTTTCTACATCAAGGCCACCTGCTAATAAGGACAGACAATACCACAGTTATGTGGTACATAAACAAGCAAGGAGGTACCCATTCCTACCCTCTTTGCAGACTAGCAATGAATCTTTGGGAACTTTCCCTAAAACTCAATATAGAGCTGCAATCCCAGTTTGTGCCAGGAAAAGACAATATATTGGCAGACAGCCTAAGCAGAAATACCATGGATCCACACGAATGGATACTGCACCCAGACATCTTCCTTCAGATAACACAATCATGGGAGAGGCCGGACATAGATCTTTTTGCCTCCCACCACAATCATCAGCTGAAGAAATTCTGTTCAAGGACATACCACCCACAAGCATGGAAAGTGGACGCCCTCTCTCTCAGCTGGAATACTCTAACAATGTATGCATTTCCACCACTTCCACTAATGACCAAGGTCTTACTGAAAATCAGGACAGAGCAGCCAAAAGTGATTCTAATAGCCCCGGACTGGTCAAGGCAGCACTGGTACCCACTGTTATGGAACCTGTCACACACGAAACCGTGGCCTCTGCCACAATGGTCACTCCTTCTGACACAACACAATTACAAAACTCTACACTCCAGTCTGAAAACCCTGCAGCTGACAGCCTGGAGAATACCTTGACTCCTCACCAGGAAAAGCTATCCAAGAGGGTGAAGGATATCATCATGGAAGCTCGCAGACCTTCCACGAGAAAGGCATATTCAGCAAAATGGAAAAGATTCCACACTTGGAGCACCGCAAAGGGCCTAGATGCCACAGTGATGAGCACGGCACATATCCTGGAATACTTGGCAGAAATGCTCCACAATGGCCTTTCTTACTCTTCCATAAAAATTCATGCTTCAGCAATTTCAGCAGAATACAATACTGATCCACCTGCCTTCTCTCATCCTCTCCTAAGGCAGTTTCTAAGAGGAATTAAAAACATCAGTCCTCCAAGAAAACCACCAGTGCCTACATGGGACCTTAACTTCATATTGGAAAAGTTGAGACTACCTCCCTTTGAACCAGCAGCATCTTCAGAGTTACAGTTCCTGTCTTGGAAGACGGCCTTCCTTCTGGCCATAACCTCAGCAAGAAGAGTATCTGAATTGCAGGCACTCATGGCAGTACAACCATTTCTTATTTTTCATCAGGACAGAGTCTCCTTGAGAACCAATCCTTCATTCATGCCAAAGGTGGTATCCAGGGTCTCATTGAACCAAGCTATTCACCTGCCTACCTTCTTTCCAAATCCACAAAACAAGGGAGAGAAACTTCTGCATACCCTGGACATTCACAGACAGTTACGCTACTACTTGGACAGAACTAAGACTTTCAGAAAAGCTGACCAGCTGTTGGTAGCTTATGCTGCAGGCATTCAAGGAAAAACAATTTCCAAACAGACAATTTCAAAATGGATAGGAAATTGCATTTGATTCTGCTACTCTTATCATGGAAAAACTGTGCCAGCTAACATCAGACCTCATTCCACCAGAGCCACAGCCGCCTCCACAGCCTTTTTAAGAGAGGTGGCTACCAAGGACATTTTAGAAGCTGCTACATGGAGCTCTGTGCATACATTTTCCAAGCATTACAATTTGCCCCTATATTCCAGATCCAGAGCAGGCTTTGCTACGGCAGTCCTGCAGGGCATTTTAGCTACACCATCATTTTCTTAGATCCTACCTCCCCCAGCTTGGCTATGGTATTCTACCCATATGTAAGGACTGCAGATGCATCCTCGAAGGACATAGTACAGTTTTGTACCTACCATAAATGTAGATGTCCAATAGGTATGCATCTGCAGTCAGGTTTACCCTCCCTCCTTTCCCCTCTGTGGTATTTCTTGGGTACTTATCCCTCTTATAGCTAGCTGGGGTTATCTATTATGGTGTATTTGTTTTATATTACTGTGCATGTTTTGGAATATTTTGCATTTCTACAAATTTAGCCTTCCTTAGAGGGCACCTGGCATCTGGGGCAAGAAAAACTGAGGAAGATAGCGTCTGCTGATTCTTTTATACCCCAGGCGCTCTGACGTCAGGGAAAGGGCGACATCAGCTGACGCCGGACCCAGACATTGGAATCCAGCCGACCGAAGGGCTGCCTGAGGCAGGACAACCCATATGTAAGGACTGCAGATGCATACCTATCGGACATCTACATTTTTGGTAGGTACAAAACTGTACTTTCTCATTCCTGGGGCTGCCTCAGCTGCTTTTCTCCTTCCCACTGCCCATGAAGGGGAGCAACAGGAGGCTTACTACTCATCTTCAGATGAATCCATTACTTATTCATCTCAGATTGCCTCTCCACTAGAATATTATTCCCCTGATGAAGAATCCATAGAAGGGGACTCTTCACCTGAGGATATCACATTTGGGGAGACTATCACAAATATGAAAGAATACTTTAAATGGGACACTTCCCAAATGACTGAAACTCGAGATACTTTGAGTTACTTCAAGTGGAATCTCCCTCCCCTTTAGCCATCCCACCAGTTATTCCTGCCTACCTTGATGCATTCTCTTCAGCATCTAAAAACCCAGACACTCTCTCTCCTGCCCCTAAGAGGCCTAACTGTTTATATAAAGTACCAGATGAACAAAAATTCCTGGTAAAACCACCCCTGGCAGACCCACCAGAGATTGCTGTACCCCTGGCAAGCAGTCAAGACCGATTGCGTCATAGTTGCTTTTGCCTACTGACAAAGATGGTAATAACATGGAAGGTTTATACCTCTTCTACTTTAGCCTTCAGAGCTATCAACTACCAAATCCATATGATAAAATATGCTTTGGACCTTGTATCACAAGCTTCTACTCTCCTGTCATCCACACCTGACTGCCCTAGCAAGACAGAGGTAGCATCAAAACTGTCCCTGGCTTCTCAAGTGGCCAGACATTCTATTAGATGCAGTTATGATGCAGCAGAGGTCTCTGCAAGGTCCACATCTTCTGCATCAGCACTCCACAGATATTCCTGGCTATGCCTTCAACCCCTACCAGAGGATTTAAAGTCAAAAATCCTAGATGGTCCTGTAGACCACAACCTCCTGTTTGGTAAACAATCTGCAGACCTCTTTAAAAACCTTCAGGAGAAGAGTGAAGACCTTCAAGACATCAAGCACCTGCTGGTGTCTCCCATTCCTAAGTATTACAGAAATTACCGTGCTTAAGTACACTTTTGTCAGGAGGACACCCTCCTCTGCTATCCCATCCTCTTCCAGGTATTGGAGAAGAACCAGGAGGCAGACCACCTCCAGACCACCAGCCTCACAGCCTAGTCAGACAGCCCTTTCAGCAATGCATGACTGCTTTGTCGACCTCCCCTTGTCAGCCCACCTGTCCCAGTGCCCTCCCCTTTGGAGATCCATCACATCACGCTGGGTGCTGGCAGTAGTACAAGAGGGATATTCCTCTCTTGGAAGGAAAAGCCCTTTACAAGGGGCATTCCATTCCTCCCCAGAAATCAACTACACCTTATTCCTCAGGTCCTACAGGACCTTCTGAGCCTAGGTAATATAGAACCTGTCCCTCCAGGACAGGAAGAAAAAGGCTTTTACTCAGGATTATTTCTGGTCCCCAAAAAAGAAGGCCCTTGGAGGCCAATACTGGATCTGTCCTTTCTAAACATATTCCTAAAAGTTCCATCATTCAGAATGTTATCTCTATAAACCCTTCTTCCACTATTGCGAACCCATTACTTTATGGCCACACTATCTGAAGGAGGCCTACCTCCATATTCCCATAAAACCCTCCCACAAAAAATATTTGCGTTTCACTGGGCCCTGTTCACACTTTCAATCTACAGCCTTACCCTTTGGTTTATCAACTGCACCCAGGATATTCACAAAATGCCTTCCTCCAGCTGTAGCCATTTGCACAACCAAAGGTGTCCAAATTTATCACTGTCTAGACAACATCCTCATTGTAGCAGAAAGAGAGGACACCCTACAAAACCATCTGCAGTTCACCATTTCCCTGCTTCAGAGCTGGGGTTCACATCCCAAAATCATCCCTAACCCCTCAGCAGGACAAAATCTTTCTGAGCTGCAGGATCAGAACAGACCTGATGCGGGCATTCCTCCCTCAGGACAAAGCTGTTTCTCTCTATCCACTTCCAAAACCTACTGCAGGTTCAACAGATATCTGCAAGACAATTCTTGCAGGTCTTGGGGCTAATGGCAGCCACCATCCCAGTGCTGCCTTTGGCCAGAATGCATATGCGAAAACTACAGTGGTACTTGAAGAATGTGTGGTCCCAACACTAACACCCTCTAGTTTCAGATTACACTATTGCCCTGCCTCAGTGTAGAACTAAGGTGGTGGATTCAACAAATCCTAATAAACCCAGGCCTTCCACTTCAGCCTCCCACCCCAAACCCAGCACATGCATACAGATGCATCAGACCAAGGGTGGGGGGGCTACCTTGACGGGCTTCATGGTACAGGATACCTGGCATTCTCCTCTCCAAAAGAAACATATCAGTGTGAGGGAAATGACAGTAGTTGTTCTGGCCCTGAAATCTTTTCTCCCAATCCTGCAACCAGGACCCCTTCAAATCTTCACAGACAATCCCACAGTCATGTGGTACCTGAACAAACCAGGAAAGGACCAAATCCTACCTCCTTTGTCCGATGATCCAAATTTGGGACCTTGCCTCCAAAACCAACTTACCTACATTCCTTCCCAGGACAAACCAACAAGTGGATGTTCTAAGCAGAAAATCCTCTCTACAGCACGAGTGGATGCTGAACAGGAACACTTTTCTAGACATTGCCCACCAGTGGGGCACACCAAGTAGATTTGTTTGCCTCCCCACAGAACAGATAGTTGAAGAATTTCTTCACCAAGGATCACTCTCCACTTGCCTGGAGGGTAGATGCGTGCAGCATTTCATGGAAGGGACAGTTTCTATATGCATTCCGTCTCATTCAAAAAGTACTCCTGATGATCAGGAAGGAGAAACCCAAAATTTTGCTGGTGACTCCCTATTGGCCAATGCAGCACTGGTTCCCCCCTACTATTCTCTCACTAGCCAAGAGCAATCACCATAAGTTACCCCACAAGGTGGACCTACTCGCACGACCGAAGGGATCTATCATTCACCCTCACCTACAGATGCTAGGTCTAACACTCTGGGTGATAAACTTTTAATTCCTTTCAGATACAACTACTCTGAGGATGGATGTGCTTTTAGCCCTGAGGCCAGGAAACCTACTACAAGGAGATCCTACATGTCAAAATGGGAAAGATTCTCCAAGTGGTGTCTCCATAGGCACAGGGATCCCTTTCAAGCAGATGCCCCTTTAGTCCTTAATTGTGTGTGAACTTATCAAGGCTGGCCTTTCATACTCCTCAGTGAAAGTCCACCTATCTGCAGTCGTTGCCTACTTACCAATAGATTCTCTCTACTAGCCAGGCTAGATGTTAAATTATTTCTGAATGGGTTTTTACACATCAGACCACCAAGAAAACCAGTCCCATTTCCTTGGGACCTAAACTTCATCCTGGAAAAACTCGCACTGCCACCATTCAAACCAAGCAGTGCTGCAACACTTCAAATGTGCACATGGATGACCATACTGCTGGTGGCCCTTATCTCTGCTAGAAGGGTGTCAGAGTTACAAGCTCTCCATGGCCTGCTCACCCTATACTACCTTCCACAAGGATATGGTGACCTTGCACACTAACCCTTCCTTCATGCCAGAGGTGGTCAACGAGCTGTCCTTAAACCAATCCATTCACCTGCCCTCCTTCCTCTCTCCCACTAATAACAATGAGAGGATACTCCATTCCCTGGATGTGCACAGAGAACTGTGGTTTTATTTAGACAAAACTAAGGCTGTCATAAAATCCAGCCAACTCTTTGTATCCTTCCACCCCAGAGTCCTGGGCAAGGCAGTCACCAAACAGACCATTTCTTGCTGGATCAGAAAACATATCTGCTTCTGCTACTCCCACCATGACAAGGACCTACTCCAGGGAATAAGAGCTCATTCTACCAGGGCCGTGGAATCCTCCAAAGTTTTTCTCAAAGGCCTGGACAACCGCCTCCATTCTAGAAGCAGCCACCTGGTCCACCTTACACACTTTCACCAGACACTACAAACTGGACCACATATCCAGAGCCTAGGCAGGGTTTGCTAGGACAATCCTACAGGGCTTTCTGGAATCAACTACCTCTCCCCTTCTTTCTAACTAAGCTGTGGCACTCTCCCACACTAAGAATACTGCAACATAGGAATAGAAGGACATAGTATAGTTGTGTAAAATCTTACCATAACCGTAAATGTCCTTCTCTTCCATGTTGCAGTATTTCTTCCCCCACCTATCCCCTTTTTTCCTGTTGACCTGTCTAAAGGGCACCCTGGGACACACCCTAGACCATGGTCAGACTTGCCAGCAAGTGGCACTTTGCACCTCTTGTTGACATCTTTTGGCTCTCTCTACTGGACTGTCCAACTGGGCATTTACGTTCTGAGGTCTGAGCGTGCAGACATCACATTTAAGGTCCCTGGTTTGTGGCCCTAAGTTTGATGTCCCACGCACCTACAGCAGCCAGGCTTAAGCTTTTGTATAGGAGCTGAAAGTCGGGTTGCTTGAGGTGGGGAAACCCACACTAAGGATACTGCAACATGAAAGAGAAGGACGTATATGGATATGGTAAGATTTTACACAACTATTTCTTCCTAGGTTGCAACAACATTATTTGTATTGTGGCTTTGATGCTTTGTAAGCATTGAATAGGGCAGCAGCGTCAGGTACTGTGATCAGGAGTTCTGCCTGATTGTGAGAACAGCCTCTTCCTGAGCATGTAAAATCTTTAGGCAATGAACTGCTCAAGCTATGTTTAAGGAACTGCTGGGCAAGGTTAAGTCCCTTCAGACTAACTTTCTTTAGGTATCTGTAGGAATTACTCTATTAAACCCTAGTCTTGTCCTGCTTCCCAGTCTATACTGTGAGGGAGGAGGAGGAGGAAAGAGACACTGACAGCAACTTCCAGTCTATACTGTGAGGGAGGAGGAGGAGAGAGACGGTGACAGCAACGCCATGATGGCAAGCTGACAGAGGACTTAGGCCAGTGATGGCGAAACTTTTGGGCTTGGGGTGCCAAAAATTTGGAAAATGCCTATCTTGACTCTGCCGGCATGTCTGTCATCCCCCCCCCTCCCCCGAACAAGAGAAACCGTTCTTTACATATTCATTTATTTAAAAAATACAGTAAAGTTGTGTGCTGCTATATGTTATAAAAGTAAAAGAAACATCAGTGGCTTACAATAGAGAAACCGATATGCACACTGATAACTGGGATTAAAATAGAGCACCAAAAATTACCCTACTTTTAATAGTAATTTTGAATTGAACTGAAAAAAATATGGAGTATACTACATTTGATATGATTAACATCAATTAATGACTTTTTTTGTTGCTGAGTTTTAATAGACAAGTGCAGGGTTACATATTTCTTGTATTTTTGTTCATTCAGTTTCCTTGGTAACTCGGGTGTTGGTGCATGCTGGTGTGTCACCCAAAACATTGTGGGATATCACCTTTGATACGAGTGTCATAGGTTCGCCATCACTGAGTCCTAGGCGTAGCGGGCTCTGCCCCTAATGGTCCAGCAGAGGGCAGTCTTGACACAGCCGAGCACCACCTCTCCCTTCAGTCCCCCTCCCCTGCAAAGCTCAGAGGAACACTTTCACTTTTTCTGAAAAAGTTGCTAGACTTTATTCAGGACTAATGTGTGCTTCAGATCATAAGGGAAGAATACAAACTGCAGTTTGCTTCTGTCTCAAAACCAGTACACATTCCATCTGTCCCAAAAGCCTAACACTGAGAGGCTCTGACCCAAGTCACACTACTTCTAGAACAAGGCTCCATAGAACTAGTCCCCCCTAGGAAGAAGAGAAATGGGGTACTACTCGAGTATTTCTATTGACAGGAAAAGAAGGATCCTGAAAACCAATCCTGGACTTAAGGTTAACAAAGTTACTGGTGCTCCCCAAATTCAACATTCACTCTTCAAAAACTCCTGACCATGCTTTCCTGCAACTTGCACAGTCACTCTAGTTCTCAAGGATACTTTCCTCCTGTCTGACGTTGCTATAGGAATTTTGAGGTATCTTCATTTCAGAGCACGTGGGAGACATTTTCAATTGTGTGTATTTCCCTTAGGCTTGTCTACTACTCCCAGAGATTTCACAAAATTTGCACCAGTAGTTGCCTATTACAGGACAAGGGGTGGTTCAGTACTACTACTTTTTAGACAATTGCGTGATCCAAACAGAAGCTGTAAATGAGTTGGAAGCTTCTCCATCTTGACATGGCCTGCTTCTCAGACCTGAGGTTTTTGTAGTAGAGTACTAGACTAATGACCCAAGGGACCATTTTAAGCCTAGTCACGTTCCCCAAAATAATTTGATAGGTAGTTCTCAAATGTGTTGTGGAGGGTGTATATTCTTAGGCAGACAAGCGATTGCAAGCTTCCTAACTCTTGCAGAGGCATGAGTGGCTGATAAGGGCCATATTTGCAGTTGCCAGTCCAGTGCTCCACTTTCCCCTTAAGTAAATGCAGGGAAGAACTCTGCTTCACATGGATGTGAAGCCTGTTCCAGAGACGTGGGGGGGGGGGTCGCTGAGTCACATACCTGTCCCACCAGCATGTCAAATTTACGGTGCTGGTGAGGGTTAGCTTCTTACATTGGGTATTTCTGATTCTTGTTTTCTGCATGTGTAACAAGTCCGTTAGTCGGGATCTGAGAAAGCTGTGTAGGCTAGGCATAAGTCTCCTCTCAGCAGCCTGTAGGAAACTGAGTAAAGGGACAGTGATTTGAGTGGTCCGTATAGGACTTGTTTTCTACCCCTTGTAGTCTTTTTGTGAGAAATCTCTTGTGGATGGTGAGGTACAGAACCAAGTGAGTGCGACCAAGATACCATACCTTTTACTTATAAGTTTTGCTACATGGAATGGTTCCTCACCACAGTGGTCAAATGCAGTACATGTGAATCCAAGTCCCTGAAAACAGAGTCTGCTCTCAGGGGTGTGTTATCAATGTAGTAGTTTGCAGTGGAATGTCTTGCCAAAAGATATGATGCACTTCTTAGCATTGTATTTTAGGCCATGAGTCTGGCACCAGTTAGCCTATGTGAGGCCCTCTTGGATGATGAGTGTCTTGGTGGGGAATGTGGATAACTGCTCCCAATTTGCAGTTGTCTATAAACTTAGTCACCTAGAGGCTTTTTTTTTTTAAACACCTTTATTGAATTATTACTTGTGACATACGTACATTTGTTTATATAAAAGCAATCAAACTGTATTAAGGTAAAATTAAACATATGCTTCACATATATTGCGATATGTCATATAACCTAAATAACATTACACAAATTATTCAATTCCTGCTCCTTTTTTTAAACAAGAAACATTTTTATTTAGTCATCCCTAACGATGCAGGCAATCATACATTTATATAAATGAAAACAAACCACACCGACACAATCCTAGTTAGAAGCATTTTACATCACAAACCATACTGCCACACTCCCAGTTGCAAACGTTCTACATCACTTATCTACCAAGTCATTTTCAGTCAGACATTGCATAGCTCATTTAAATGCTACCTTCTTTTAAACCTGATTCCTTCTATGTATGTATTGTTCCCACAATTCCCTCTTTTTCCTGTGTAGTTTGCTCCTACCGTTTGCTGAATATCTCAATTCCAGTTTTATCTCTGTTACTATATTAACTACTACTAACACAGTCGGTTTATATCTCAGTCCCAGTTTTATCTCTTACTATATTCACTACTACTAATACAGTTGGTTTATATCTCAGTCCCAGTTTTAGCTCTGTTACTATATTCACTACTACTAATACAGTTGGTTTATATCTCCGTCCCAGTTTTATCTCTGTTACTATATTCACTACTACTAATACAGTTGGTTTATATCTCCGTCCCAGTTTTATCTCTGTTACTATATTCACTACTAATACAGTTGGTTTATATCTCAGTCCCAGTTTTATCTCTGTTACTATATTCACTACTACTAATACAGTTGGTTTATATCTCCGTCCCAGTTTTATCTCTGTTACTATATTCACTACTAATACAGTTGGTTTATATCTCAGTCCCAGTTTTATCTCTCTTACTATATTCACTACTACTAATACAGTTGGTTTATATCTCAGTCCCAGTTTTAGCTCTGTTACCATATTCACTACTACTAATACAGTTGGTTTATATCTCCGTCACAGTTTTATCTCTGTTACTATATTCACTACTACTAATACAGTTGGTTTATATCTCCGTCCCAGTTTTATCTCTGTTACTATATTCACTACTAATACAGTTGGTTTATATCTCAGTCCCAGTTTTATCTCTGTTACTATATTCACTACTACTAATACAGTTGGTTTATATCTCCGTCCCAGTTTTATCTCTGTTACTATATTCACTACTAATACAGTTGGTTTATATCTCAGTCCCAGTTTTATCTCTGTTACCATATTCACTACTAATACAGTTGGTTTATATCTCAGTCCCAGTTTTATCTCTGTTACTATATTCACTACTACTAATACAGTTGGTTTATATCTCAGTCCCAGTTTTATCTCTGTTACTATATTCACTACTAATACAGTTGGTTTATATCTCCGTCCCAGTTTTATCTCTGTTACTATATTCACTACTACTAATACAGTTGGTTTATATCTCAGTCCCAGTTTTATTTCTGTTACTGTATTCACTACTACTAATACAGTTGGTTTATATCTCCGTCCCAGTTTTATCTCTGTTACTATATTCACTACTAATACAGTTGGTTTATATCTCAGTCCCAGTTTTATCTCTGTTACTATATTCACTACTACTAATACAGTTGGTTTATATCTCAGTCCCAGTTTTATCTCTGTTACTATATTCACTACTACTAATACAGTTGGTTTATATCTCAGTCCCAGTTTTATCTCTGTTACTATATTCACTACTACTAATACAGTTGGTTTATATCTCAGTCCCAGTTTTATCTCTGTTACTATATTCACTACTACTAATACAGTTGGTTTATATCTCAGTCCCAGTTTTATCTCTGTTACTATATTCACTACTACTAATACAGTTGGTTTATATCTCAGTCCCAGTTTTATCTCTGTTACTATATTCACTACTACTAATACAGTTGGTTTATATCTCAGTCCCAGTTTTATCTCTGTTACTATATTCACTACTACTAATACAGTTGGTTTATATCTCAGTCCCAGTTTTATCTCTGTTACTATATTCACTACTAATACAGTTGGTTTATATCTCAGTCCCAGTTTTATCTCTGTTACTATATTCACTACTAATACAGTTGGTTTATATCTCAGTCCCAGTTTTATCTCTGTTACTATATTCACTACTACTAATACAGTTGGTTTATATCTCAGTCCCAGTTTTATCTCTGTTACTATATTCACTACTACTAATACAGTTGGTTTATATCTCAGTCCCAGTTTTATCTCTGTTACTATATTCACTACTACTAATACAGTTGGTTTATATCTCCGTCCCAGTTTTATCTCTGTTACTATATTCACTACTACTAATACAGTTGGTTTATATCTCCGTCCCAGTTTTATCTCTGTTAATATATTCACTACTAATACAGTTGGTTTATATCTCCGTCCCAGTTTTATCTCTGTTACTATATTCACTACTACTAATACAGTTGGTTTATATCTCCGTCCCAGTTTTATCTCTGTTACTATATTCACTACTACTAATACAGTTGGTTTATATCTCAGTCCCAGTTTTATCTCTGTTACTATATTCACTACTTCTAATACAGTTGGTTTATATCTCAGTCCCAGTTTTATCTCTGTTACTATATTCACTACTAATACAGTTGGTTTATATCTCAGTCCCAGTTTTATCTCTGTTACTATATTCACTACTACTAATACAGTTGGTTTATATCTCAGTCCCAGTTTTATCTCTGTTACTATATTCACTACTACTAATACAGTTGGTTTATATCTCAGTCCCAGTTTTATCTCCGTTACTATATTCACTACTAATACAGTTGGTTTATATCTCAGTCCCAGTTTTCTCTCTGTTACCATATTCACTACTAATACAGTTGGTTTATATCTCAGTCCCAGTTTTACCTCTGTTACTATATTCACTACTAATACAGTTGGTTTATATCTCAGTCCCAGTTTTATCTCTGTTACTATATTCACTACTAATACAGTTGGTTTATATCTCAGTCCCAGTTTTACCTCTGTTACTATATTCACTACTACTAATATAGTTGGTTTATATCTCAGTCCCAGTTTTATCTCTGTTACTGTATTCACTACTACTAATACAGTTGGTTTATATCTCAGTCCCAGTTTTATCTCTGTTACTATATTCACTACTAATACAGTTGGTTTATATCTCAGTCCCAGTTTTATCTCTGTTACTATATTCACTACTACTAATACAGTTGGTTTATATCTCAGTCCCAGATGTTCTTCGTCTTCCATTGCTGCAGTCCTGACTATTGGGTATAGTCCGCGTCCCAGTCGGCCCGAATACCAGAGTATAAGGCTGACGTCGGTCAGGGCGCATTAGACTGACGTCAGTACGTCAGGGTACTAATGCGCATGACCGACGCCATATCCTCAGTCTTTTTTGCCGCATGGTCCGATGCAGAAGCAGTTTTGCGAGTGCAGGTTGGCGTTCTGAAATACTTCCAAACCGAGTTTCAGACCTAAACAGAGTTGGCTAAGTACCCGTTGGGGAACATTTTGGTTTTTCTTGCCTCAGTATTTTACCGATGTCAGAAAAAGTGAATAACTGTATTTCTTGTGGAAACAGATACCTCATAGGGATTATCATACCTTGTGTATACCTTGTTTAGGGCCTGAGCACGACGTTGTTGGTTGCCGCTCTTGTGCTAGGTTTAACAAACGCACTATTAAGAGGAGGTTAGACTGTGCCAGGTTAGTGTTTGGGAAGCGTTGCAATTATAAAATGCCGCCGGATGCTCCACGCCCGCTTCTCCAAGAAGCGCAAGGATAAAACAGTGAAGCCTAGGGTTGAGGAACCGCAGTCCCGGACGCCGGTTCTTTAGAAGGCTCAGTGGAGCCGGAGGTTTTGCCAGGAGTTTCCATGGAGTCCCAGGCAGAAACTATACTCTTACAGGATGTGCCTTCTCAGGAGGTAGGCCAGGCTGAGGGGGCTTCTCAGGTGACTGTTCTTCCCTCTTCCCAAGGTAGTTAGGGCCTCCTTCTGTTGCCAAAACTTCTATGAGAGGTAGGCCTACTTCAGCTTCAGTGGGGGCTTCTCCTACCATTTCAGGTTCTGTACCTAAGAAACATATGCTTAAGATGGCAGAAGATTTGATTACTATGATTAGGGGTTCTATGCCCCCTGATAAGAGGCCTAGGGTGGAACCGAGTTTGATTGTTTTGAACAGTGTTCTGAGGCTTCAGAATCTTCTGTGGAAGATTTGCAGGAGTATCCTACCTATTCTGATTCTGATGTGGATGATTCCACTCCTACAGCGTCTCCACCTGAGGATTTCTCATTTTCAGAGACTTTGCATTCCATGAGGGAGCACTTTAAATGGGAAGGCCAGGATTACTCTGACTCTAGGAAAAGGCTTCGGGAGTTCTTGTTTTACCCCAGCATAGGCCTTTAGCTATTCCTCCTGTGTTGAATGTGGTGGAAGATGTTTTTGCAGAGGCTTCCCTGAACCCTGACTCTTTGCCTCCTGCTCCTGTTAAGCCTGATAGGTATTATAGGGTGCCCAAGCTCATAAATATTTGTTTAAGAGTCCTAGGGCGACCCAGAAACTATTTCTCAGGGGCCTAAGGGTGTAAAAGCTTCTGTGGTTAAAAATCCTGTCCCCACTGATTAAGAGGCGAGGGCTTTGGATAGGTGGGGAAAGAAAGTGTATACTTCTTCCACTTTAGCCATGAGAGCTTTGAATTGTCAGTTTCACATGTTAAAATATCAGAATTACCTTCTTTCACAATTGAAATCTAAGGTGGATGCTTTGGCGGAAGGTATTGAGTGTAAAGAGTTGCTGGATTTGGTTCATGTGTCTGAACAAGTGGGTAAGCATTCTTTGCAATGTGGTTTTGATGCTGTACAGGCCTCCTCGAGGGTGGCTGCTACCAGCTCTGTTCTTCGCAGGCATGCCTGGTTGAAGGATCAGAATTTAGCTGCATGTTAAGACAAGGATTTTGGATGCTCCTTTACAGTCTGATGTGTTGTTTGGTTCGCCTGTGGAAGCTGTTTTAAAGAAAATGGAGGACAAAGCTAAGTCTATGCAAACTGTTAAAGATTTTTGCAGGTGCAGCCACCAAGTTTAGTAGAAATTGGCCTGCTAAAGGGGTGGACATATCCTGCTTATGATTCTCAGTCTAGGGGTAGGTCTAGACGTGGTAGGGGCAGGGCTCAAAGTTCTTTTAGGCCTAGAACAGGAGTTCCCCTGCTCAGACTTCTGGTGAGGGCAGGGGTCAGTCCTTTCGTAAACAGACCCAATGACCTGTTTTCCAGCTGCCAGCAGATTCACGTCTGGCAGCTCCTTTGTGGGAAGACTGTCTCTTTTCAAAGAAAATTGGGATTTAATTACTCAAGACAAATGGGTGTTGGATATCATTCACCACGGTTACAGATTTTATTTCCATACAATGCCCCTTTCAAAGGCATGCCAGACGTTCCTCTACAAAGTAAAGAGGCTCACCAGCAAGATCTACAGTTAGTTCACATAGGGGCCATTCAGCCAGTCCCTGTGTCAGAGAGGGCCTAGGATTTTATTCTCGCCTGTTCCTTGTACCAAAGAAGGGGAACACGTGGAGACCAATTTTGGATTTATCTCTCCTCAACACGTTTTTGGACATTCCCAAGTTCAAGATGTTGACGTTACAACAGCTTTTACCTCTGCTGGGCAAAGATCACTGGATGGTAACTTTAGATCTCAAGGAAGCTTACCTTCATGTGCCTATAAGGCTAAGTTGCAGAAAGTATCTCATGTTTCGAGCTGGAAATTCTCATTATCAGTTCTCTGCATTGCCCTTTGGCTTATCTACTGCGCCCTGAGTATTCACAAAGGTTCTGGCTCCAGTGATAGCTTACTTCAGGCTTCAAGGAATTCAAATCTATCCTTACTTGGACGATTGCCTGATTCTGGCTCAAGAAAAGGAAGACCTATTACAGCATCTGGAATATGTTATAGCAGTGCTAAGATGCCTAGGGTATTCTGTGAACGAAATAAAGTCCAGTCTAGTACCCTCTCAAGACATGTGCTTTCTGGGTGTAAGACTGAATACAGCAGCCCAGATGGCCTTTTTAACCCCGGACAAACAAAAGAGTCTCACTTTACTTCCATCAACTATCTCATCAGTCCGTGCTGACTGCAAGGACAGTCCTTCAAGCATTAGGGTTCATGGCATCTTGTATTCTGGTGCTTCCCAATGCCAAATTGCATATGAGGAAGCTACAATGGTATCTCAAAAATGTATGGACACAGCACTGCCAGGATTTGGACACTGTCATTCAAATAATACCTTGCATTCAAAAGGAATTTTTGTGGTGGGCTCAGGAATGTCACCTAAACAAGGGACTCTCTGTGACCCGCCAGAGGCAAGTCAGATTCTAACGACAGATGCCTCGACATTGCTTGGGGAGCTCATCTAAATGGAAAGTGGATACAAGACAAGTGGCCTGCCAGACTACAGCATCTACATATCAACATGAAGGAGATGTTAGCAGTCCAGTTTGCATTAATGGCTTTCAAGGAATTACTTCTTCCAGGGCAGGTGTTGATTCTAACAGACAACACAACTGTCATGTGGTACATCAACAAGCAAGGGGAACACATTCTTATCCTCTATGCAGGCAAGCAATGATTTTATGGGAGACTGCGCTAAGCTTGCACCTAACTCTTCAGGCAAGGTTTCTGCCAGGAGCACAGAACTCCTTAGCAGATGTGTTAAGCAGACAAATCATGGATCCCCACGAGTGGAAACTGGATCTTCATGTATTTCAGAAACTGACAGTGTCATGGGGAACTCCAGACATAGATCTGTTCGCTTCTCCACTAAACCACCAGCTGCCAAAGTATTGCACAAAGGGGTTTCATCACACAGCTTGGAAAGTGGATGCTCTGTCTTTCAGTTGGAAAAACCTTCATGTGTATGCCTTTCCACCTCTACCGCTTCTTCCAAAGGTACTATTAAAGGTCAGACAAGACAGGCCAAGGATGATTTTGATAGCTCCAGATTGGCCTCGCAACACTGGTACCCACTACTACGGAGTCTGGTAAAGAAGCCTCCATGGCCTTTACCTCTGATTCCTCATCTGTTATCTCAGAAGGACGGTCATCTGCTCAATGTCAAGCTTCACTCTCTTCATCTAACAGCCTGGCATATTCTGTGTTGAAACACAGCAGGTCTCAACTTCCTCAACAAGTTTTAAATGTGATTATGGAAGCTAGAAGGCCTAGTACAAGGAGAGTGTACAGAAAAATGGAAGAGATTTTATTTTGGAGTACAGCAAAGAATTTGGAGATTTCAGAGCCTAATTTGAGTGTGGCTCTTCAATATCTTACTGAGTTATTGGACAAAGGATTGTCCTTCTCTTCCATAAAGATTCATGCTGCAGCAATTTCAGCTCACTATGATTGTGACCCACCTTTGTTTCGCATCCTTTGTTCAAGCAGTTTCTTAGAGGGGCAAAGAATATAAGACCCCACGAGAGCTCCTACTCCTGCTTGGGATCTCAATTTTGTGTTGGAAAAACTTACTCTACAACCTTTTGAGCCTGCAGCTACTGCTGAATTGAAATATTTGTCATGGAAGACTGCTTTTCTGTTGGCTATTACTTCTGCAAGAAGGGTGTCTGAGTTGCAGGCCCTTATGGCAGTAGAGCCTTTTTTGATTTTCCATAAGGACAGGGTATCATTACGTACTAATCCTTCCTTTATGCCTAAGGTGGTTTCTAGTGTGGCTTTAAACCAAACTATTCATTTGCCTACGTTTTTGCAGATCCTCAAAATAAAGGGGAAAAGATATTGCACACTTTAGATGTACACAGGCAATTGCGTTATTATTTGAGCAGGACTAAGGATTTTAGGCAGTCTCAGCAGTTACTTGTTTCTTTTTTTTGAGTTCACAGGGCAAGCCTGTGTCAAAACAAACTATTTCTAGGTGGATTGGCTTTTGCATTGCATTTTGTTATTCCCATCATGGCAAGGAGATACCAGCTGGGATTAGGCCTCATTCCACTAGGGCTACTGCCACTTCAACAGCATTTCTAAGGGGGGTGGCAACTAAGGATATTCTGGAAGCGGATACTTGGAGTTCAGTGCATACTTTCTCTAGGCATTATCACCTTCCTATATACTCTAAGACTAGGGCTGGTTTTGCCACAGCTGTTTTACAAGGCATGTTGTCAGCTCCTACTACTTTATAATTTGCCAGCCTCCCTTACCTCTGCTTTGGGATTCTACCCAATAGTCAGGACTGCAGCAATGGAAGACGAAGAACATAGTACAGTTTTGTACCTACCATAAATGTAGATGTTCGAGGATTCCATTGCTGCAGTCCAATTTACCCTCCCTCCTTCCCCTCTGTGTTTAGGGGTGGTTGTGTAGGTGAGTTTACATGCTTATATTTTTATATACATATATTGTTGTATATATTATACATGTTTTTGGTGCAGGTTGTTTTGGGACTGGTCCTTTGGGTCTTCTGACATCTGGGGCAAGAAAAGACTGAGGATATGGCGTCGGTCATGCGCATTAGTACCCTGACGTACTGACGTCAGTCTAATGCGCCCTGACCGACGTCAGCCTTATACTCTGGTATTCGGGCCGACTGGGACGCGGACTATACCCAATAGTCAGGACTGCAGCAATGGAATCCTCGAACATCTACATTTATGGTAGGTACAAAACTGTACTTTTTATCTCTGTTACTGTATTCACTACTAATACAGTTGGCTTAGATTTTGATTGCCATTTTCTAGTAATTGCTTTTTGGAAGCCACCATAATTAAGAGACAGCAATTCTGTATCATAGCTCAGAAAAATCATCTCCCTCATCACACCAGTCTGTCCACCCAGCATCTCAGACATTGCATCCTGCAGGGAATCTTTAAAGTCCGCCAACTCACTGCACTCTCCCAGAAAATGTTCCCAATGACCTCTTTCTTCCCTGTCACACCTCCAACATTTGCTGTCTACCTGAGCAAAAATTCTCTGGCATCTACTTGGAGTATAAATATTTGGTCAGTCTGAGGCTTTTGATCGACTTGACATCAAAGCAGTAGATGCCAAACAGCAGAGGACCCAGCACTGAGCCTTGGGGGACCTAGTACAAACCTATTTGTGGATGTAGATTCTCCTCTTCTAACTTTGGTCCTGTCAGTGAGCCTGTTGGCTGTCCTGTGGGTGACGTATAGGTTAATACCTAATTTAGTGAACTTGCTAATATTGCCCGAGTGGGATATTCTCTCATGCCTTGACCAGTTCGAGGAAGGCAGTAGGCACTGCTTTGCCATCATTCATTCCTTTGGTACCCTTTTCAAAAAGTTCACCTGGTGTAGCAGGCAAGACCTGCCCTTGACAAACCTGAACCAGTGTTTATAGGTTACCCATATCATTATTTAATGATATCCATGATTATCCAATCCATAGCCTTGCAGAGCAGGCTCATAAGACTAATGGGTTGGCAGTTTCCCAGGTCTGTAAATGTGGCTACCTTTGTGCAGAGGCATAACCACTCTGGGCCTCTATTAGGTTCAAAGACCATTCGGAGGCAGTGAGTAGATTCTGGTGGGACAGATGGTCTGGGGACTTGCAGACATTGGACCCGACCCAGTTTGGCTTTGTCAAGGGCAGATCATGCCTTTTGAACTTGGTCGACTTCTTCGAAACAGTCACCAAAGGCCATTGATGAGGGAACGGCAGTCCATACCTCCTACCTTGACCTTGCAAAAGCTTTCGACACAGTACCCCACTCGGGTATTATAGAGAAACTTACCAGCTTAAATGTAAACCCATATGTCACAAGATGGGTTGCAAACTGGCTAAAGGACAGAACCCACAGGGTTAGAATAGCTGGCGCCATGTCAGACTCCAAGCCGGTCACAAGTGGTGTCCCACAGGGCTCAGTTCTTGGCCCCCTGTTCGGCATCTACTTCTCAGAAGTACAGGCTAACATAGGAGGACTATGGCTGACAAAGTTTGCAGATGACTCCAAACTGGGAGCCATAGTGGAAAGTACATCGGACACAGATATCCTTCAGAGGGGTCTCATGAAACTGATAGCTGGTGCCAGAGCCATGGCCTGAAGTTAAATGCCAAAAAATGTATAGTCATACCCTTCGGGAAAAACAAGGTAACCCCAAGCTACCATATAGGTGGCAATCCACTAAGCACAGAAGAGGTTATCAGGGACCTGGGGACCCAGGTTGACAGTGGCCTTTCTTTTGACACTCACATTGCTAAAGTGGTTAGGAAAACCTTCTACATTGCCCACCTGATCATGAAGGGATTCACATCCAGATCAAGTGAGGTCATTGTTCCCCTTGTACTCTTCATTATCAGACCAATGATAGAGTACAATGCCCCATTCGGGATGTATCTCACCTGACACCTGCAGCAATTGGAGAGACCCCAAAAGTTCCTCACCAAAAGGATAAAGGGACTCCAAAATCTGTCATATGCTGCCAGACTGAAGAAACTCCAGCTCTATTCAGTCACATACCGTCTGCTCAGAGGTGACCTGTGCCTGACATACAAGGCCATGTCCAACCCGGAATTAATGGACATGCTCCACCTCAAAAAATCCAAATCTACCAGATCCACTAGAGCAAGCGACTTAAACCTTAGCACGGATATAAATAGGACATGCTGGAGGGATAGATTTGTCACCCAGAGACTCCCTATGTTGTGGAATAAAATCCCGGTCCATGTGAGGCAGAGCACCTCGCTGGCTCTGTTCAAGAGAAAGCTTGACCGGTGGATGGGAGATCGTAGGTTTACCCCGGGAATCATCTCTGTGTCACTGCTGGACAGAGGCACAACAAACTAATGGGCACAGTATTTTTTAACATAAGGGGTGGCGTAAGCCGCAAAAACTCTGGGCTAGGCTTATAAATGCCTTGGGGCAGATAGCCTAGTATAAACCTATGAACCTATGTTTCATCCTGTAAGTGACTTATCCTGAGATTAGGCAAATCAATGCAGCATTCTTGGCCTTGTAGAGCATCTTGAAAACCTGGTTTGTAGTGATGATTGGAGAGGAGATGAATGTTGGAATTTCCTGAGGATTATCTAAGGGGGAGCGGGAAATGAAGTTGATCTAGATTTGTCAGCCAGGAGGTTAGGTATATCTTCTGGTTTTGTGTAGGTGGCACCATGTACAATTAAGTTGGTACATTGCTGTGTATTGCCTTTGGGGTTTTGGACTCTGTGGAAGAAAGCATTGTGGTTATTCTTGACCTGGGCAGCTGTTTTTAGCTCAGCTGTGGCTTTTGTGGACTTTAGCCTTCCGAGTTCCTTTGTTTAATCTGATGAGGGAACTTTTTCGTTACCGTGTTGTTTTACCCCTCTTAGTGTTTCCACAAGTTTTTCATTTTATGTAGGCTTTTAGTGTTAGAATTCCACCAGGAATGGGTTTTTTTTGCGCCGGCCCTGCACTTTTTGGGAAGGTACAACAGCTTCTGTACTGCTGCTGCTAAGGTAGTTTAGGGTTTCTGTGAACATTTTAGCATGTGAATCAGTATTCTCAGGGTATTGGGGGTCTTGAAATTTATTTTGGGCATCACTTAGTAATGGGAAGTGTGCCTTGCAATAATTAAAAGTTATAGGGTTTTAAGGTCTCCCTGGTTTTTACTTTTACTTCAGAGGAAACCACTTTATGATGTGACCCAATTACCAAGGAACATTGCACTGAGGATGCAGCTTTGTCATGTTTATGAGGACTAGGCTGAGGATGTTTTTGCCCCTAGTGGGTGTATGAAGTAGCTGGTCCAGGATGTTGGCATTTCTGAAGTCTGGGAAGTCTCTGGGTCTATATGTTGGGTGTCGTGTATGGTTCGCTGTTTAAATTTGGATAATTGAAGTCCCCCATGAATATGGTATTGAGTTGTATCGGGAATGTGTGTTGTGGTTTTCATGGGTCATTCAAGGAGGATCTGTAGCTTGCTAGGATATAGTATGGGACATTATTTATGGTGATTTGGATGTGGAGAAGCTCAACTCTACCATGCTGATGGCCCAGCCTTGAGGTGTTTATTTTTGATGTGTATAGAAGCATGTCCCCCCTTGTCCCTTCCTGAGCAGTAGCTGGTTTAAACATGTGGAAGGTGGTGTGTGTGCTCTGTGCGACTTAACCATATCTCCGTGATTGCATAGACATATACACTCTGCATGGTGAGGAGAGCCTGCAAAAAGTGGATTTTTTTTGTTCAAACTCCTGACAGAGTAGCAACTATGTTAGGAGGCTTATAAGGCAGTATGGGGGTATAAAGGGTTTAAGACAATATTCAATATCACAAGTGGGACAGCTGCAGACCATCCCTGGCAAAAGTGTGGTTTGTTGACCTTGTCTTCCCGTGCTGACAAATATTGCATTCCCTTAGAACGGCACAATACTTAAAGCCAGTTGCTGAAGTCAGTTTTCTGTTTGTGTTGTGGCATCATCTTAGGAGAAGGTAGAATACTGCTCAGTGTTAAGTTCATACCACCCTGGGACATAGTCCAAGAGCTCTGTCAAGTACAAGTATGACAAGGTGATATGTGGTCTGAGTGAGTACTGTGTATGACAAGGTCATAAGTGGTCTGAGTGAGTACTGTGATGGAGCCTGGCCCCTGAAAGGCAGCTGATCATGACTTGTCTCTGCCTAGTGAGTGGGACATCTATGTGCCTCACTATGGAGTCTCCTATGACAAGAATACTGGGCTTTGTAGTGGTATGCCATTTGGACTTTGAGACACTATGTCTTGTTTGGGTGCTTGTTTTTGTGGAGTGCTGTTGAGGTTGCGGAGGACTTTTTTGTGTGTGCAGTGTCTGGGTGGTCTTTGTGGTGTGAGGCAGTTGCATTTAAAAGCCTCAGCATATTTGGGCCGGTGTGACTGGTCTGTACCATGAGGCGGGTGAAGTGCGTGTGCTGCTGACAGCCTATTCGGTAGTGCAGGTGCTTGTATTTGAGGGCTTTGCCTTCAATGACAGTGTACAAATACATCTTTCACATAACTTATTTGTATATTTGAGATTTAGGTGGTTGTCAGTGTATGTAAGGCAGTTGCTGCATTGCTTTAGGATACCCATGTCCACCAAGCCAGCTGCGAAGATAGCAGGGAAGTGAAAGTCCATGGCTTTGGATCACAGTTGCTTATTGCTTGGGAGGACAGTACATGGTAGGCTCCCAACTGACTATCTTGGTTGTTGGAGTGAAGATTGCAATCGTATCTACCTATGGTCAAGCTTGTGGGGTGGGTTTTTCTCCAAACAAACTGGCTGATCTGTGCACAGATTGGCTGCTCAGTGTGCAGATAGGGATTTAAGAAATTTGAGAGATGTATAGGTTTGTTAGAGTTCTAGGTGCATGCTGTGAGGATATTATCTGTGCTAGCATGACTGGCTGAAATTTTGTAAATATTTGTAAATTACCCTGTGTTGTATATGCAGGCATGACTACCTATAATTTTGTAAATAAGTCCATCTTTTGATTATCACTCTCATTTATGCAAAATATTTGAAGTCAACAGTGGTGTTCTGGCTGACCAATGTACATGTTGTTTGTAAAGAGAATTCTGAATGTATGTTATGTCGGTGTCAGCTGACCTACATGTGATGTCATTGTGTGCCAGAGCTGAGAGAATAGAATCTTCACTGCAACTGTTTGTTTACTTTTCAAAGTCTGATATGATAAAGTAGAATTCCCATAACAGCTTCATAGTCCTTTTAAAAAAATCTGCTATAAGAGCAGGTCTTAATCAGTTCAGTTTTATTTCCAGAGCTGTTCAGTAGTAGTAGTTCAGATGTTTACAGAGCAGTTGTCCCAGTCGCTGAGGACAGATGACAACCTGGAGTGGGGACATAATTCCTCATCTTGCCTTGCAGGAGTAAAAGTATAATCTTGCCTTGCTGAGTTATTTAGATTAGATAGGGACAGTTGATCTTAAGGTAGTCAGGGAGCTTACAGCTAGTTAGTTTTCACACTGATTGTAGGATGTGTTGTTTTCATACTTCCTGTGTGTGAAGTTGTTTATTGGACTCTGTTATTCAGTATCTACATGTTTTAAATCCTTTTATTAAATGTTTTACTACCTCTCATTGTTGGTGGTTATTTAGTTTATTTTTAATAAGTGTGTTTATACTTATTGTGATAAAACCAGGGCCACTCTGAATAGCCTTAATGCATGAGTTACATGCTACCATTTGTATTGGTAACTATTTTACCCAATATAATTGAACACCCCTTTTGAAGGGTATCGTGGCATCTGACTGGTGTCGGACATTACCTTGTAATTTGGGCAAAGGAATACAGCAGGTAAGTCTGTTTCAGTCTTTCGCAAGAGTGTCTTTGTGTGAATATCAGACATTTAAGAGAGCTTGTCAGATACCTAGAACTTGAACACAATGTTCTGCAGTGGTTAATGTGGAGACTCATTTGGGGACCTGGAGTGAAACATATAGTCCATTTCCAGGTTTTGGAACCTGTTCCCGGTGTACTCTTAGGGGGAAATGTATTTCTGTGTATTACTCTCCCTGCTTTTAGTGGCAGTCCCTTATCAGAGACAGTGGTGAGGATTTTCTAGCAAATTTGAGCGCGCACAGTCTCAGTGAAGCATAAGAGTGAGTCTGCAAACTCAAAGAATGGGCCACTCAGTTTTATTGCCAACTGTCATAATTGTGAAAGTCATGAGCCTAAATTAAAAGTGACACATTCTTTTATTAAAGGGGAACTTTTAAAGAAATAAGTTGATCAGTTCGAAAGCTGTGACCCTACTTTTTATGTTGATGGTGCGTCTGTGCTTCATGAAACAGTCAGTGCAGTAGATTTATGGGCAAAGAATGAAGTGTTTTGTACTGTTGGGATAAATGGAAGACACATAGAGCTCAAAGTTAACACAGATTTGAAGTGCATTGTTATGTCTGGAGAAACATTTGCTAGACTATGTGCTGGTGAGAAGTTTGGTTTGGCAAAGTGTGCGAAGCTTGTTGCTTGTTGTGGTGAAAAGATTCAAACTGAAGGCCCAGTAGTACTTTCATATTGCTGTATTGGGAGATGCTACAACTTATTTTATGTGGTAAAAAAGGCAGCGTCAGTCATTATTAGGGCTCAGAGACCTTATGAAAATGAGACTACTTAAATTTAATAAGGAAGCCCATCATGTTAGCTTAAAAGACCACTGTTCTAATTTCACCCAGTATATTTTCTCTACCTATGCTGATCTTTTCAAAGACAAATTAGGCAAGCTTTCAGTTGTGTACTCCATGAAGTTAGACCTAGATGTTATCCCAGTTGTCAGACCAGTCCGTAAAGTTCAAGTATTTATGCAGAACCAGAATCAAAGCCAAGCTAGACAGAATGGTGCAACAAAGTGTAATTTGTCCAGTTGAAGAACCTACTGAATGGGTATCTTCCATGGTGGGAGCTCATAAGAAAAGCTCAGATGATATCAGAATATGTATTAGTCCACAAGATTTGAACAAAGCACTGAAAAGACCTCCTCATCCAATGCATACAGTCG
Source organism: Protopterus annectens (assembly GCF_019279795.1). Taxonomy (NCBI): domain Eukaryota; kingdom Metazoa; phylum Chordata; order Ceratodontiformes; family Protopteridae; genus Protopterus; species Protopterus annectens. Next base: position 1,367,157,551 of record NC_056747.1, read on the forward strand.
AAGTTGCAGCTCTGATGCCATATACCACTGTTTTTTCTGTTTTAGATGCAGAGAGAGTTCATTTTGGAAAATTTTGCTTAACTAGAAATCCTTGTTAACTACATTCAGTACTCATTTCAGCAGGTACAGATTTTTGAGAGTGCCTTTTGGGATAAATTCTACCAGTGAAGTCTTTCAGCGTCCAATGGAACAAATTTTTTTCTGGGTATCCCTGTGCTATTATAGTAGATGATCTTCTGGTAGGAGGTAGTGATGAAGCTGAGCATAACAGAAACCTCAAGAAAGCTGCAAGTTCAGGTAACGAGAAGATGTCCTTCAAGAATGCAACTGCAGTCCTAACATGTGGGTTGTCCTGCCTCAGGCAGCCCTCGGTCGGCCGGATTCCAAAGTCTGGGTCTGACGTCGGCTGATGTCGCATTTCTCTCCGACGTCAGAGCGGCTGGAGTACATAAGCATCAGCCGACGCCATTTTCTTCAGTCTTTCTTGCCGCGCGGTGCCCGAAGCAGAAGCAGTTCGCAAGTGCCGGTCGGTCAGCTCCTGTATTCTACGATACCGAAGTCATCAAAAAAGCTAAGTACCCCGTTGGGGACCTTTTCTTGCCTCAGCCGATGTCAGAAATTACTGAAAAAGTTAACAATTGTCTTTCTTGTGGTAAACAAATACCTCATAAGGATTTCCACTCTTACTGTCTCCCTTGCCTGGGCCCAGACCACGACGTCTCGGCCTGTGTAGCCTGTGCTCGCTTCAACAAGCGCACTCAGGCGCCGGGCGAAGTTCGCTTAAGATTTATCCGGCGATAATTTTGCTTACACCATGCTGTCGGATCTTCCGACATCGCAAACTCCCAAAAAGCGAAAAGACCGGGACCGACATCCTCGGCCCGCGTCTACCACCGACTCCACGCCAAAACCTAGCGCGAGTGCTCCGGTTCCCCCTGAGACTGTCTCTCCACAGCTCATTACCGAAGACACCGCATTACCGACGACTCCGATTCCAGACATTACTCCGCCAGTTATAGATTTTCCTCCGGATACCGAAACCGAGGAAATGCCCGAGACCATTGCTGTAGACAAGGTCACTCCTGCACGTGGAGCTGCCAGGCCCCCTATGGCCATGTCTATTAAGGCCTACACTAGGGCTAAGGCAGCCAGCAAAACAAAGCATATTACTTCTAAATCCTTACCTCAGCCGACTCCAGAGACACAAATTATGTCCATGGCTGCTGATTTAATTTCCATGATTAGAGGTTCACAGGCCCATCCTGAGAGAGGATCCCAGCCTCCTCCTGATAAAAGGCCCCGGGTTGAACCCTCTGACCCTACTCCTTCAGATGAAGATTCTGAGGGCTCTGTCCACTCTGATAGCCAGGAAGAGCTCTTCCAGACCTATGAGGACTCGGATGCAGAAGATTCCATCCCCTCGGCCTCCCCTCCTGAGGATATTTCTTTTGGGGAAGTTCTGCACACCATGAGGGAACATTTCAAGTGGCAAGGTCAGGAATATTCTGATTCTAAGAAACGCCTTAGGACTTTCCTTAAGAAGCCTCAGCACAGGCCCTTAGCTATTCCTCCTGTACTTGATGTTCTGGATGATTTGTATTCTGACTCTAGTGCTACCCCTGATTCTCTTCCTCCTGCTCCAGCCAAGCCAGACAGGTATTATTGGGTCCCAGAGACTCATTCCCATTTATTCAGGGCCCATACTGCTGATTTGGAAACTATTTCACAGGGGCCTAAAAGAAGTTTCAGCCTCCACCTCAAAAAATCCTTTGCCCTCCAACAGGGAAGCTAGGTCATTAGAGAGATGGGGCAAAAAGGTTTACACATCCACTACCTTATCTACGAGAGCTTTAAATTGCCTTTTTCATATGTTACAATATCAGGATTATCTGTTAGAAGATTTACAAAAAACATTAGCCACTCCTGATCCTTTAGACAGGAAGACTTTGCAGGAAGCTGTACATAACACTCAGCAAGTAAGCAATCACTTCTGCAGTGTGGATATGATGCACTGGAAGCTTCATGTAGGGCAGCTATGACAGGGGCAGTCATTCGTAGACATGCTTGGTTAAAAGATCAACCTCTACCAGATCATGTAAAAGCAAAACTTCTGGATGCACCTTTGGAAAAGAACAAGCTTTTTGGTGAAAATGCTAAGGATGTGTTAAAGACCATCTAAGAAAAAGCAAAATCAGTTCAGACTGTGAAAGATTTCCTCCAGGTTCAACCCCCCAGATTCAGTAGGAATTGGCCTTCAAAAAACTGGTCCTTTCCTAATCCAGAAAAGTTTCAAAGGGGTAAGAACAGACGTGGCCGAGGAAGAGGCCAATACAGAGGACGAGAATGGCAGCCAGGAAACCAAAGAAGTGACGCAGGGGTTTCACCTGTTCCACAACCACAATCTCAATGACTTTCCTCTACTACCACCTACCAGGGAACAACTAGAAGCTCCCTTGGGCGGGAAATTATCTCTGTTTGCAGAAAACTGGCACAGACTGACAAAGGACAAATGGATTTTGGACATTATAGACTTGAGGGTACAGGTTTAATTTTCATACCTTACCAAGAAAACAAGGCATGCCAAACCTACCACAAAATCAGAGGGCAGAGGCTATCAAGCAAATCACTCTGCTGACTCGGATGAAAGCAATAGAAAGAGTTCCACAACAAGAACAAGACCAGGGGTTTTACTCAAGACTGTTCCCTTGTTCCAAGAAAAGAATCTCAATGGAGACCAATACTGGACTTGTCCGCATTAAACACCTTTCTCATAGTACCAGAGTTCAAAATGCTGACTCTACAGCAACTCCTTCCCATGCTGGGCAAGGGGTCGTGGCTAATTACTCTGGACCTCAAGGAGGCATACCTGCATGTCCCTATCAGACACAGCTGCAGAAGATACCTCAGATTTCTTGCAGGGCCAGAGCATTATCCATTCTCAGCATTGCCATTTGGCTTATCTACTGCGCCCAGAGCATTTACAAAATGCCTGGCTTCAGTAATTGCTCATTGCAGGCTCCAGGGTATACAAATTTACCCGTACCTGGACGACTGTCTCATACAAGCGGACGACAAATTGATGTTGACAAAAAACCTGGATTATGTCATACGATTACTTCAAACTCTGGGATACACAGTCAACTTCCAAAAGTCAAGACTGCAGCCATCCCAGCAAATAATCTTCTTAGGAGCCAAACTAGACACAGCCTCTCAGATGGCTTACCTGACAGAAGACAAGCAAGAGAAGTTAACTCATTACTTCAAAGGTTTAGCAAAACTCACCCAGATGACTGCAAGGAGATTCCTACAGGCCCTGGGTTACATGGCATCCTGCATTCTCCTGGTTCCATTAGCAAGACTACACATGAGAAAGCTTCAATGGTACCTAAAAAGCATTTGGTTTCAACACAGCAACAACTTGGAGACAATCATACCACTCATTCCATGCCTACAAAAGGAATTCCTATGGTGGGCCTCGGTGAGCCAGGCAAACACAGGTATGTCATTAAAAAAACCACAGATAACACAGACCATGACTACAGACGCCTCAGACCTTGGATGGGGGGCGCACATGGAAGGCAGGTGTATACAGGGACAATGGTCTCCAAAGGAAACACATCTGCATATAAACCAAAAGGAAATGCTGGCAGTAATGCATGCCATCGAGGCCTTTCAACACCAACTCCAGCAAGGCCATTTACTGATACGGACAGACAACACCACTGTGATGTGGTACATAAACAAGCAAGGGGACACCCACTCTTACCCCCTTTGCAGACTGACAATGCAGCTTTGGGAGAAATCACTGAGCCTAAACATCCAGTTACAATCCCAGTTTGTTCCAGGAAAAGACAATGTGTTGGCGGACAGCCTAAGCAGGAATTTCACAGATCCACACGAGTGGAGGTTACATCCCAAGGCCTTCAGACAACTCACTTCGACATGGGGCAAGCCAGAAGTGGACCTATTTGCCTCTCACATCAACCATCTTCTACCAAAATTCTGCACAAGGACATACCATCCAAAAGCTTGGAAAATAGATGCCCTCTCATTCAACTGGAACTCCCTAGCAATCTATGCATTCCCACCTCTGCCACTGATGACCTCAGTATTACTAAAGATCAAAGCAGAGAAACCCAAGGGAATCATAATAGCTCCGGACTGGCCAAGACAACACTGGTACCCACTACTACGGAGCATGTGTCACACCAGGAGGTGGGCCCTTCCCCAGTGGCCTCTACTTTTGACTCAACACAATTTCGAAACACTGCATCCAAATCTTCAGACACTGCAGCTAACAGCCTGGGAGATCCCATAAATAACTTCAGCTTGTCTCTCTCCAAGGAAGTTCAGCAGATACTAACAGAGGCTCGAAGACCATCCACCAGAAAGGTTTACTTAGCAAAGTGGAAAAGATTCAGCAATTGGAATACCAACAAGGGGCATGATGCATCATTGTTGAGCATCCCACTCATCTTGGAATATTTGGCAGATATGTTAAAGAACGGCCTCTCATATTCTTCCATAAAGATACATGCATCTGCTATTTCAGCTAGATGCAACACTGATCCTCCTGTTTTTTCCTCACCCCTTACTAAGGCAATTCCTCAGGGGAATCAAGAACATTAAGCCGCCAAGAAAGGCCCCAGTGCCAGCCTGGGACCTCAATTTTGTCTTAGAAAAACTGACTCTACCTCCTTTTGTGCCAGCAGCTTCAGTTGACTTGCAATTTCTCTCATGGAAGACAGCTTTCCTGTTGGCAATTACCTCAGCAAGAAGGGTTTCGGAGCTACAGGCCCTAATGGCAATACCACCCTTTATTATTTTTCACAGAGACAGGGTTTCATTAAGGACCAACCCTACTTTTATGCCAAAGGTGGTATCTAGGGTTTCTTTAAATCAAGCCATTCATCTGCCTGCTTTCTTCCCCAATCCTGAGAATAAGGGGGAAAGACTGTTGCATACCTTGGACATTCACAGACAACTTCGATACTACCTGGACAGAACCAAGGCCAGTAGGAAGTCTGAAAAACTTTTTGTAGCTTACGCCCCTGCAGTCCAAGGAAAAGCAATTTCAAAACAGACTATTTCTAAATGGATTGGACATTGCATCAGATTCTGTTATTCCTTTCATGGAAAGACTGTTCCAGCCAATGTCAGACCACATTCCACCAGAGCTACAGCCACCTCTACAGCATTCTTAAGAGGGGTGCCTACTCTAGACATTCTAGAAGCTGCTACATGGAGCTCCGTGCATACATTCTCCAAACACTACAATCTCCCTCTGTACTCCAGATCCAGAGCAGGCTTTGCTTCGGCAGTCCTGCAGGGTTTGATTGCCACACCATCTTTTTCCTAGAGCATTCCTCCTCCCCCAGCTAAGCTATGGTATTCTACCCACATGTTATGACTGCAGTTGCATTCTTGAAGGACATAGTACAGTTTTGTACCTACCATAAATGTAGATGTCCGATAGACATGCAACTGCAGTCGGATTTTCCCTCCCTCCATACCCCTCTATGCCTAGGGTCCACTCCTATCCCTGTTACTCTTAGCTGGGGATATCTGTTATGGTGTATTTGTTTTATTGCTCATTTATTTGTTTGGAATCCTGTTTTTGTCTTCCAATTTGATTACAGCCTTCCTTGGAGGGCACCTGGCATCTGGGGCAAGAAACACTGAAGAAAATGGTGTCGGCTGATGCTTATGTACTCCAGCCACTCTGACGTCGAAGAGAAATGCAACATCAGCCGACGTCGGACCCAGACTTTGGAATCCGGCCGACCGAGGGCTGCCTGAGGCAGGACAACCCACATGTTATGACTGCAGTTGCATGTCTATCGGACATCTACATTTATGGTGGGTACAAAACTGTACTTTACTTATGTTGGTC